>NW_009933747.1:11485-14856 GCF_000696875.1 Nestor notabilis | reverse complement strand
TGCTGAACCACAGACCTGCTCACCAGCCCAAAGCCGGGAAACAGCCTAAAGGTAAGCTCCCAGGGCCACAACCGTCTGAGCTCCCATCACCTGCTCTGATTCCAGCCCAGGATTCTAACCCAAATCCCTACCTGCTGCCAGTATCTTGGCCAGGGTGAAGCTGTATTTCCACTGGAGAAGAGCTGCTGAGGGCTTTGGGGAGAAACCCTCCCAGCCTGTGGTGTCCATGGATCCTGGGATGCACAGAGAAACAGCCACGTTATTTTCCTCCTACCCCCCTGGCTTGTCAAAGCAGGTGGTAATACACCCCAAAATCCAAGTGAAAAGGTAAAAGACTCACTTAGATCTGCATGACACAAGGTTGGCTGATCCTGAGCAAAGCAAAAAGCACAATATTCACACTCACTGCAGCTTACACTCTTTAGGAACCCATCAATTTAGTCTTATAATTGCATTATAACCCAAAGTCATTTTAATGTTGTTATCTCCCTCTCCAAATCTCTTCTGATAACCCCAAAATTTAGGTACGTAACTAATACTAAATGGCTGTAATCTCCCACACTGCACACAAGAGCCTGCGCTGGGAGAAAGCATCAGGACACAAAGGGTGCTGTAATGTTGAAATACCTGAAGAACGAGGCATGGTGAGGGGAATTTCTTACCTACTGCCTTGCCCTGCTCCAGTCTCTCACTTGGAGACATTCAAACAATCCCTCCGATAGCAAATAACTGTCCCTGATTCAGCTTTGGTGCTGTGGTGGTGATGCAGGTGATGCTGCATTGCTGGGCTTGGGCTCAGAGAGATAAGAAGGGGATTTTCTAGGCTCACCTCATCTCACTGTGTTTTGTGGGATGGAGCTGATGCTGGTAGCAGGGTCACCAGCACTGGGCACAGCAGGATCCAACCTCTCCAGCACATACAATGCCTCACACGAGGTAGCCCCAGTATGGGCCATGCCACACTGACGTGCCAGACAGACATGTGGGGTGGTGGGGTTATGTGATCCTGGGGTAGGACACAACTCACACACCTGTCCCAGTGTGTCCCAGAGCATGTGTGTACAGCTGGAATACTTATCCCCTCTCCCAGGAAAGGCTGGATTAGTCCTCCCCAGCCTGAGCCAGTGTGTGGGCTGGAGCAAGCACAGCACAGGGACACCAGGTCCTTATCTTGGCTGTCGTTATCACGGCTGGGCACAAGTGTCAGCCACCACCCCGGGGACAGGCACATGCTGCCTGTGCACAGCTCCAGCAGCTCCTGCGGCACTGGCTGCAGAGAAGCCAGGCAGATGGGTATCACGAAGCACCTCATCACCTCCACTCTGCAGCCCATGTCCTGTGAGGGGACACTTAAGAGGTCTTCACTTGGTGTGACACATGGTGTGGGGGACTCCCAGAGCTGCTCGGTCCAGTGCGATGTTCCCCTGACACCTCCACCTGTGGCCAGCACCCCACCGCAGGGCCCTGCTCCTGCTGCTCCCCTGGCCCCTGCAGCCTTTCCCAGAATTTTGTGCTGGCATTTCAGCTCTGCCACATGTCACCTTCTGGCAGCCCTTTAATGCCAGGAAGCCTGGCTGGCTGAACCAGCCACAATGTCTCAAACACCCCCTGGAGTCAGTCTCAGGGTAGCCTTGGGTGTTCAATGCCCTCTCCATCAATAGTGCAGCTTGACATCAGTCTCCAGTTCTCATACAGCTGCTCCTGTCTAAACGTTCTTCATCTTTCCTGATGGATCTGCCCAGTGCATTCACATGCATGTGCCTGGGAAGCCTGGCTGAGGGCACAGATGTACTGGAGGAGACCCTGGTGAGTGTCCAGCCATGCTGGGTGAAACCAGCATGTCGGAGTCTCCTGTTGCCTCATCCCACAGCCAAGTCCTCCCTGGGAATGGCTCCAGGAGTACTGGCTTAGCCCAACCGTGCATGGGTCATGAAGCTCAACCGGTTCTCAGCCGCTTGGCTGAGATCAGGCAGGATTTCATTTCTCTTGCCATAAGACAGGAGGATTGTGAGCTTTCCAGCAGAACTCAGCACTGTTTTCCTCATAGGCAGCTGTGCCACATCTGGACCTCCCTGATGAAGGTAGATTTGGATCCAAGTCCTCTTACAGGAATGCTCAGACCCTGGGATAGCTGATGCTGGAGCACAGCCTGCTCTCTGCTCATCAAAGGATGTCCCAGCACGGAATGCAGAAGCTGGTGTGCCAGGGGACAGGCTCAGCAATGCCCGTGCTCCCTTTGGAAGGCTGCAGGGAGGAGCAGGCTCTGCTGGCAGCTCCACCGAGGAGAACACCTTGTGCAGATGATTAATCTTTACCCCAAAGGCAAACGCAGGCAGCTGCAGTGAGAGCAGAGAGAACAAAACCCAACCCAGCCCCTTTGATGCTGCAGCCTCAGTGTGGCAAGCTGGTGGCTGGGGGAAGCCCCGTGGCCACAGGCAGCTTGCCAGGCCCCATGCAGGGCTGGAGGGGCCTTTGCTGAGGTGCAGGGGCTGGGGGAGCAGTGGGCTTTAGAACCAAGAACCACTCTAGAACCAAGGAGGAAAGGGAATGATGCAGCAGCCCCCACCCCCACCCCCCGGGGCTCATGTGAGGGTGGATTCCTCAATGATAGGATAACGAAGGCAATCCTGGCTTTTGAAGGTTCAGGCAAGTGACAGCTCCTGTGGGATGAGCCTGGCTTCCTCCCACAAACAGGATGGCCAAGGAGCCTGGATCCTTTGCTGTGCCAGGGAGTGGAGCTGCTCCTTGCCTGCCCACAAACACCAGCACCCAAACACCCTGCAGCACCCTTGCTATCAGCCACAAACCACCAACTGCCCAGGGCAGACGGACCCTCCAGCCATCCTGGCAGCTCCTGACCACCAGGTTTTGTGCTTACCTTGTGCTGTATGGAACTGTTGAGGCTGCCAGGGGATGGCTGTTCCATGGGGAAGAGCAGCACGCCCTGGGAGCTGGATGCATCCCGGGAGTCATTTCCTTTACTCCAGCCAAAAAGACACCATCCCTACTGCTGGGGAAGCACAGCAGCACAGAGCTAGAGGGGCACTTTTGGAGCCAGATTTGAAACCATGTTTTCTCCCACTGCAGCCCCCTGATCTCCCACAAAAGCCCTGACCATCCCTTTTATTATTCCCAGCCCAAGAAACAAAGAAAAGAGGTCCTTGATGATAAGAAACTATGTAGATGGCTTAGATATTTGGCACTGGATAAACCACGTTCATTCAGCTGGGAGCTGCCTGGAAAACAGCTATTAATCATAGAATCATCAACTCATTTGGGTTGAAAGGAGCTTAAAGCTTATCCAGTTCCAACCCCTGCCACAGGCAGGGACACCTTCCCCTGGAGCAGGGTGCTCCAAGCCCCCGTGTCCC
>NW_009933747.1:3324-11126 GCF_000696875.1 Nestor notabilis | reverse complement strand
CCCTCAAGTCCTTCTCCTCAGGGCTGCTCCATCCATCCTGTATTTGTGCTGGTCCCCGCTGTCTCTCCTCACTCCCCTTCACAGCCCAGGATGGCCTTGGGGCAGATGGGTTGCGGTTGGACACCAAGCAACCTGCCTGGATAAAACAAATCATCAACTAAATAATGACCAGGCAATTACTGCCATTAGAAACGCTGACCCTCTCCAATTCCCTGGGCATTAATGGGAGGTGGAGGGCACCTGGCCCCTCCCAGGGTTAGGTCACCAGTGACGCAGGATGGGGGTGAGGATGCTCTTACTCACGTCTCCCTGTGCTCTTCATCACAGGCACCTGCGGAGCATGAGCTGGAATAGCAGCATCCAGTCCCAAATGGGTTCAAAGGCTGCTGCCTTTGGGAGGGCATGTTACAAAATTCCTGAGCTTGTGGTAGGAGCAACCTTGATGCTGCAGAGGAGGACACTGATGCTCCACAATGCCTTACGGGTGGTTGTCACCATAGGGAAGGGCTTCATCCCCTCCTTCAGTCACCATTAGAGTTGGTTTTTAGCCTTCCAAGTATGGCTCATCTTCTGCTCAACTAAAACACGCCCAGGCAGATGGTCACCTTTTCAGGGACTGATTCCTCTTGAGCCCCATCGTGGTTGAGCAAACCCCTCTGTGAAGGGGGAATTCCACCCCCAACTGCTCGACCGGAGCACGCAGGGAATGTGAAGGGCTGCAGGGAAGGAGGAGGAGCAGGAGAAGAAACTGGCTGAACTCGTTACACTAGTGATATTTGAAAAGGGTGGTAAGTGGTATGTTAACATTATGTCCAGTCTTTAAGGAATGCATCCAGGATTCATCAGGGGAGCAGTAGTTAGGTGAGTCAGGCTGTGGACATGCGGATTTAACCAGGATTTCAAGCCCAAGCAACCTGTAATTGCATATTACTAGAGGGATGCTTAAAGTAATCAGCTGTTCCAGCCACGCCAGCCCCATGGCTACAAGGGGGAAGGGAAGAGGGCTGGAGGGGGTGCATCCAGCCCCTCCTTGGATTACAAGGCTAAAATATAGGGCACACAAACACCCCAGGGAACGTGGTGCTTGGTGGCTTTTCCTTTGAAGGCAGCGTGACACTGCTCCTGCTGACACTGGGAGTTGATACTGGCACGATAAGCAGGGTAAATATGCCATGGTGGCAGGAGAGGGCAACGATCAACCACCCCAGTGCTGTTGGCTGAGCCCCCAGCCAGCTTCCCCAAAGAGAGACACCTCCATCCACCACCAAAGAGAAACCTTCTGGCTGGGAAGGAGAGGTGGGAATGGCTACGGTGCTCTGGAGGAACGCTGTGAGCTGTTAGGATTGAGAATGCATGTTCTTGCTTGTACAGGGAGAGAGGTAACGCATTACACATCACACTGCACCTCCACTGGCACTGCTCCAGCCTAATGCCTGTCTCAAAAACTATGGTCCCACCTACAAGAGGTGTTCTCTCCTGGAAATGCCCTTGGCATCACTGAAGGAACGTGCAGTGGCTTGGGGTAGGGGCGCAAGGACACCTCACCTTGGCTGATCTCACGGCTCAGATGTGCAGACTGACTTGTTTCCCTCCTTCCCTAAGACATCACTTCGCACCAGCAGTCAGTCATTCCCATTAATACCTTGGGATGCCAGAGATGATTTCAATCAAATTTGTCAGAGCCATCAAGTTTCTACAAGCTAAAATGGGTGGTCAAGCACCGGGATCCATCCAGAGATGGGAGCAGCAGATGGATGCTCAGCTCACAGCCACTACCACCAATGCTGCATCTCACTCCTCCAAAGCAGGAGCTCCAGAAGAGGAGGAGCAAGGAAGAGCAGGGAGCTGGTGTTGGCTTTTGCAGAAGCACAAGGAGGTTCTGAGGAGAGCTGGACTGCTGTCCCGGGTGGATCAGGCTCTGCACGAGCCTCTTTCGATGGCTCAGGAGGGAAGGGAATGCCTGAGCTTCCAATTTGAGGCTCATGCGCAGTCAGAGATGGGAGAAGGTGGTTGATGAAGGGGGTTTATGGAGCTTCCCACTGTGCCTCCTTGCCACTAGCCAACAGGTCTGCAGCAAACTGCCTTCAGAGCTGAACAGTACCAATGCCCCATGCACAGAGTGGGGAAAAGAAAGCCTTATAAACACTCTTCCTCCTTCTCTAACACGGGCTGAAATCCCCTTTGTAATACAAGAGCCTGAACCAGAACCTTCAGCAGGCAGCAGCCAGGAGATGAGGCAGGAGAATTCAATGAGAGAGCAAAGCTGCAGGGTTCTTCCCATCAACCTTCACCTCCCCAGGGCTCAGGACTACAAAAGGGACCAAGTTGGTGCCATCCTCCAGCAGCTCAGCTCCTGCCACAGCCCTCCCGGTATGTCCATATCAATGAAGCATTTGTCTCATGCTTGGCACCAGGCACCCAAGCACAAGGGTCCATGTGCTGGATCGCCCGAGCACAGCTATAAATGGAAATGGGAGCTGCAGACAGACTGTTCTCTCATTCTGCATGATCTCAACTAGCAAAGCGAACACCCACACTGCCCAAGCGGCTCCCGAGGAGGTGAAAACGCAGGTGTACTACAACAGGGAGCCTAAATACACACCCTGAGATATACCCTGGACACCATGCTGGGTCTAGCAGCACACCTGCATCGAGATGGTGCCACCCTTTGGGCAGATTAAGGGAGGTTGCAGCAAGATGCTTCTTGTGTTCTGGAGATCCAAGACAAATTCCTCCTGTTTCAGTGATCCTGGAGCACGGCCAGATGTCCTTCCAGGAGAAAAGTGGCCATGGGCAGGGCTGCAGATTTCAAACCTGCCTTGCAAGCCCTGGAAATGATCTGGCTGATACAACACCAAAAGTTTTTGGCTGCATTTCAAGGCATCGATCACCCCAGAGCCCTTTGCAGAGGTGCTGCAGGGCACGTGCTATGCTCACACACAGACTGCACTGTGGGCTTCTGCATGCCAAACTCGTTATCCAAGCTGGATACTGCCAGTGTAACACAGACCATCCTGCTGTGGGCACAACATATGCCTTTCCTCAGCAAAGCTCCAGATCCAAGGCTGAGAGAAGCACACACCAACACACCCATCACTGGAGCCCAGACCTCCTCCACGAGACACTCAGGCACATCTCAACTTGTCCATCAGCCTCTGTTCAAAGAGAAAACGACAGACAACAGGCTGTGAGAAGAGAGATGTTGGGTTGGGTTGATTTGGGTTTGTTTTTATTTGGCAATTAACAAAAGAGGGATCCAACTCTCTGCTGTAAACATTGATACCTCCTTTCTGATCACGACTAGTGCTTTCCACTAGCGTCCTTTTGTAGTGCCTGATCCGCTCCAACAATGAGAAGCCGACTCTGTCAGGGCTTTTGCTGCTCTGCTCAGGGTCACAAATCCAGAGCCAGCTTATTCATGAGCACCAGCAGCACCGACCACTGGCACTGTGAAGACAACTGAAAGACTAAGCAGGTGCTTTAGAGCCCCGCTCAGGGAAGGCAGCAGCTTTGTGCTGTGCCACGTCCCAGCAAAAGCCAAGAGTCCCCTCTCACTGCCAACAGGTTTAGAGAGGAATCGGCTCAGCCATAGCAGAGTCCTAATCAAGCAGGCAACAGGGACACGGTCTTACATGGTGCCAGCCTGGCCAGAACAACCAGACCTGTCATCAGAGGGAAGCTCAGCCCTGAACAGTGATGATCTGGAGATGCAGAGCCAGCAAGTTTGTCCCAAAGAGGGACTGGCACATCATCAGCGTGATTGCTGCGGTGGAACCAGAACTGCCTGTAGCTTGACAAGGGGAAGTGAAACTTCATCTTAGGCTGGAGGGCTCTTGCACCCAGCTTCCAGCCATTGCACAAGACACTGGCCTGGCCATTAGCAGCACATCCAAGCTTTTTGGGGAGAGAAGGCTCTCAGAGCCTCCCCTTTCCAAGAGGAACCACTTCACAGGTGGGCCAGCTACACAGAAATACGCAAGTCTTAAGTTACTCAAGCCACCGTCTGCTGCTCATGACCATCAGCAGAGAATGAAGCCATGAGAAGCCAGCAGCACAAGTCTCCCAACACTATCCCCAACAGCAGGGCCCGTGGATCACCACCAGCACTGAGCAGGCCCCACATCAGGCTTCCCCCCTACCCCCAGCAGCAACTTGAGGAGCTTCCAGAAAAAGGGAAGATGCACAACACTAAAGAACAACCTTATAAATAGAAACCTTCCTCACCATGGGAATGACCTGCCAACAGCCACATGCTTCCCAGGCTCCACAGTTCCTTGGAGGGACTAAGCAGCCCCCATGTCGAGAACTAGGCTTGTTCCTCTTGAGGCAACCATTTGGTTCTTGGTGGGAGGAGGGTCAGCATCTCACACCACACTACCCCCATGGACAAGAAAATAAGAACCCAACAGATTTGAATACACTGTATTTATTTGCAACAGATTCTAAAGAATCTAGTGAGTTTATGTCAAGCCCATTGCATGACAAGTGATTTTAAGACATTTAAAACAAAAATCAAGTGCCATTCGAGCTACTGGAATCTTCCACTTGCCCCCATGCAGGAGGCAGCACAGGATCACTGCAAGGTCTAGAAAAACTCGGGTTCAACCCACTCACGAGAGTCCCACCACACACACGCTGTAAATCAAAAGTGCAATCTCAACGTAAGTTGCCCTTTAGGGAATCTTTTTGACATCTTAAAGGGAAGGAGGGTATCTGTTTAGTGCGTCCATGAGCCTGCAAGGAGAGGGTAAAGCAGCCTGTAAAAATTAAGCATGCTACATGTTCAACTGAGATTTCAAATGAAAGCAAGACCTGTTTCCCCCTGCAGCTGTGAAAGCTGCATCCTTCAGATCTCAAAAGCAACCCTTGTACCAGTTTTACCTTGCACTGGACAAGTCTCAAGCTCCCGCTACAGGGACCAGGCTCTGGGCACTGGGGAGTTACTGGGCTGTGGCAGAGCCCACACACCAGCTTTGTCCATGAAGGCAAAGCTGTTCCACAGGAAGGCAGTTAAACATGTAATAACTACATGGTTAGTGACACTTCTTCAGCTCTAACTGGATAGGAAGCAAAGCTGGACCTATTTCAAACTGGTTAGTTCACGGTAAGTGCAAGAGCCCCCAGATCACTCCCCCCAACCCCTTATGCCCAATCCCCAAAGAAGGTAGCAATCTGGCTATAGACATTCCAAGGATCTAGTCTTTATTAGAGCATTCAATCTGCCCAGCTAGTACAGTTGTGTCACAACAAAACAAAACCCAAGTTAAAGATACTCAAGTACGTCAGCCTCGGAGGAAGCACCATGGAGTCACAGTGTTCCAGGGCAGCATCTCTAGGGAGCGCCTGCTTTGCTGGCCCACCTCTCCCCCCATGCATAGTTAAAGCTGAGATGATGATTCCAGGGAATGGACATTGCAATCCAGGCACTGCAGTGAAAGACTGTTTGTGCTCCAGACACCCAACAACTTCAAAGCCACGTCTGGCTGAGAGCACCAAACCCTGAAGACACAAGAGGGTTCCCCTAAGGCCAACTGACTTTCGCATGCTCACCCACGCCACCCCCCCAGCTCCATTTCTAGCTAGGGAATGAATTTCAAATGCTATCAGTGGTTCACATGTGGAATCTCATCACTGGGAATAGGCTGCTTCTGGAGATAGGACATAGCACAGGGAAGATCCCCACCACAGGAGGCTGGAGTTCGGAAGAGGTCTGCCTATCTCCTAGAAGAACACAGCCTTCAGCCACCATCACAGCAACAGCTGGAGATAACTGACTAGTGAACTAGTTGGTTTGTGCTTCAAAGGACAAGCCTCATCTACCCAGATAACCCAGCAGGCCTCTGGCTTCGTGCATTCAAACCACACTGCATGCCAAAAACCAATACAAATAAGCAGCATTTCAAATTCCCCTAGAAAATACAGGATTACGTACAGGAGACTGGGGCAGGCTCCTGGACAGATCTGCCTCATCGTTTCTGTACACGATTACACCTTGGCACTGCAGACTTGGAGTAAATTCCTATGTAGCTCCCTGCTGCCTCTTCTCCAGAGAGCTCTGCACAGCATTGGCCATCATGCACTCCCCCCATCCCACTTTTATTTTGGCATTTACATGGAATCCAAGCCCACTCCTCTTCATGCAACTCCACTTTGAGAGCTCTTTGCTCCAGCTGGTCCTTCACAGGCAGAAGCCATGCCAGAAAACCTCAGCATCATGTAACCTGCAGCCCCAGTCATGCTTCAGCAAGGTTACTAGAAATGATCTTACGACCCACTCCCCCCACCCCCCAACAGAAACATTTGCCTCTTCAGACATCCCCACTCAAGCTCTTGGGATGTCAGCCCCTGCAAAGGTTTACAGTACAGTTGTGTTTATGTTGTTACAGGCACTTAAACAGGATTCTTTGGTCCTTCAAAGGAATTCGCCACTCTGGCTTCTAACTTCAGAAACCACAAGTCTGCACACCCCTAACGCCTCCCACGCTAAAAACCAACCCCAGTCAGAGCCATCTCAGGGCAGTGCAGCTCTACCTTAGTGTAATTCTACAATCTCCCCTCACACACACCCCCACCCACCCCCATGGCCTCCAGAATTCAATAAGCAATTCAGTCTTCCTGTAAACGTCCAGGTCATCTGGTTCCCGTAACACTGCACTTCCCATCACAGTGTACAGCAGTGGACAGGCCTTATTCCAACAAACCCAGGAACAAGACACTCAAGCAAGAGTCCAGGAAGTTTCCTTTTGTTGCAGTTCTAGGAAGGTTGGTTGCTTTGTCTCTTTTTCCTGCCCCCACCCTCCCCACTCCCCCCAAGGCATGGAAGTACCTTGGAGGAAGGACCCTGAAGTTCGTTCTGGCTCAGTTACAGGGAAGCCACGTTGGGTAAGACTGATTGCAAGGCAGGAAGGGCTGCACATGGGTGACATAGTAGTTGAAGTTTATTTCACTGACATAAGGAGCTGGCTGGTAGTAGCAGGTAACGTTTGTGACCGTGGGGATGATGTTCTGCTCAGCCAGGACTCTCACAGCCAGCATGGCAATGAGGTTCAGGGTTTGCCTCCTTTCGTGTCCCATAAGACAGACTGTGCTCTCATTAACCACCCTGTGGAGGGTCATCAAATAGTCATATCTTTTGCTCTCCATGCCCACAAAGTGGCTCTGAAGGTAGCACTCCAGCTTCCTCTGCTGCTCACCGATGTCAGAGAAGTCTATGAAAAACCTGGAGCACATGTATCTCTGTAGTGCCTTCATATCCACTTCTGATTTGGGCTTAAATCCCCTCACCAAGAGGTTGCAGTATTTCAGAAGCCCCCCACCTCTGATCTCCTCTGGGTTCCTCGTGGCGATGACCCTGTTCCGGAGATGGTCCATTGCCTCCTCAAAGTCCCCGTACATGCTCTCCCCCGTGACCGTCGGGTGGAAGTTCTCAGCCATAGGGTTCTCTGAGCACTCCCCAAAGAGCAGAAGTGAATCCAGGATGATCTGGAAGGAGTCCACACTGAACTCGAACTGCCGTCTGAGGGAGTCCACAAATTTGAGCTCCACGTTCTTGCCGCTGTTGTTGGAGAGCGATATGAGGCTCCAGCGGTCGGTCTCATTGCACACCTTCACCAGCTTCTGCACGTACGCCTCCTTCAGAGTCATGGGAGTGATCTTGTCTTTGTTGACACCTTCTGGGAGGAAGTCAAGCAGGCAGTCCATGACCACATCTTTAACGAGCTGGAAGACGTCTTCAGTCTTCAGATCCACACCAAAGATAAGATCTAGGTCTTTGTACCCCAAGCCACTGTCTTGATGCAGGA
>NW_009933747.1:0-3293 GCF_000696875.1 Nestor notabilis | reverse complement strand
GGTGAACCATTCAACCTGACATTATGGACTGCGATTCCTTTCTTCTCCAGGCGACTACGGACAACCTGAAATATGAAGAGAGTCAGTGAGAAGCAAGAAAACATTCCTGGAGCAGCCTGCTTACAGCAGCAGGATTCACTCCCAGCACTTATATGGGTCACTCCAGTGCAAGACAGCGAAATAAAGAGCTAATCCATTAGAAATAGGTCACTTTGGAAAGCATCCAGAGTCTTGCCAGCAGCCAGGGGTGCTTCTCCTTTACTTACTCCCTTGTATTAGAGGTCTCCTACTGCACAAGTGGCTGTTTGCTCTTCGTCTCCTTCCCCCACCAAAGTTAAGTTACCTGCACCCACTCTTTCAGGTGGTCTCTGCTCCCTTCACCCCCCTCCCCTCCTCCCCCAGTTGCAGCCAGTCTTTCCAACCAGCAAGCCAAGACCAGCCATTCCCACAAGGTTTCCAACTAGAAGGCAGTAGCAAAGTCTGCAGCTGTCCCTGGTGATTTAATCAGGGTGGCTCACTCCTTTCAGCCATCCCCTTTGCCTGTTAAGATTCATTAAAGGCAAATCAAGATGCCAGAACTGCTCCAAAGCCTCAGCCAGGCATATGCAAGTTCATGTCCTAACTAGCAAAGTGTATCCTAACAATTTCCAGTGTGTCACAGCTTCGTGCTGGACTTGGCATGCTATCAAGCACAAGAGGCAGCTTTCATCTTACGGGTGTTACTCCAGTGATTTTAATGCTGCCTGCTCAGTCCTGGCACACCCACCAGTACCTCCAAAGCTTTGTTCCTTCAGAGCAAAGCTGAATCACTTGCCCGATTACTTAACATGCAGGAGACTGAAATAACCCCAAGACCATAAAATAAACTATCTAGACACTAGCTTATAATTTGAGTTTAACTAAGCTCAAAGATCCCAGGAAGATTAAGTTCACATCTCTCATTCTTTCATGTTCCTCTCCAGCAGTTACCCCCTGCCCTGTGAGCCCCAGCTAGCCAGCCAGCTCCCCCAGTGCCCAAAGCAAGGCTAGAGCTTGAAAGAGCCAAAGCTTGGGATACAGATGGACAAATGATATCACTAGGAGCCAGTCTGACCAGGCCAGCTCTGCCAGGCTGTCCTAGTTTGAGAGGCCCCACTAAATCTCAAAGCCTTATCAGCTGGGCCAGGAACTCTGCTTGGCTGACACAGCCCTGAGCAAACAATTTGGGGGTCACCAAAGCATTGCAGCTCCATGAGTCTCAGCAGGCACCAAACTGTCCCCTGGCAAACAGCAGAACCCTTGGTACCAATTGAGGAATGGTTTTCAACATGGAGTTTGTTAAATCTCATGATGCAGCTTCTCCATTGGCATTTCCCCTATTGCTCCCTGACATGAGCCACTGCTGCTCAGCCTAGAAGTGCACCCAGGCTCCTTGACAACCCAAGGGTGACAGCCACATGCCAGGTAACAGTTAACCAGTAAGTTATTCACCATCAGAAGTCCCAAGTCCCCATCAGCACATCCAGTCCAGCCATAAAAAGGGTTGTTTTCAAAGGCACAGAGTCCAAAACCTGAATTTACTCCTAGAAGAGACACAGGGCGGTTCCCCCCAAGAGAACAAACATCACACAGGCAACCCAGGGAGCTCCTGGTGCGCATTTGGTGCCAACTGATCAGCCACTGGCGCTGCTCACCCGAGGCACAGCTCCAGCACTACTTGTGAAGTTAAGAGTGTGTGCTGTTAGGCTTAGAGAAACAAGATATAGGTCATAAAAGCGTCTGCTGCAGAGCTTGGGCCAGTGCTTTGAGAGGATCTCATTCCAGATTAATTTCCTAGACTCAAAGAACATCTGCTCAACCCCTTTTTGGGCACAGCTCCGGACCAGCAGCACTGCAGACCCGTAAGTTCAGACTCACAGTACACCTATGATAAGATGTACTCAGAAAAGAGGAATAAACCCCATCTGCTCAAACTACCTTTGTCCTAAATGACCCCAAAGCAGCTCCAACCTGCAAGCTCACCACTTCGCCCAGTTCCTCACCCAGAGCACATCTCCCTGCCTGCAGGCAGTGGGCTCAAGGTATGTGTTTTCCCCAGAGGGGCGGATATTTGAGGGTTAGGCAGCTGCTGACCTGCTTCCCAAAACAGCACCTCACATTATGTGTGGTTCAGATAATTGACTCTGACAGGCAGGCAGGAGCAAACCCTGCCTGCATCCTGACTGGCTGCTTCCCACCTCCCACAACAACAACAGCAAGCAATAAAGAACTGCCTTTTAGGTTACTTGTTTCACATTAGTCAGCCCTAAATACAGGGTCTGACAGTGT
Organism: Nestor notabilis; assembly: GCF_000696875.1. NCBI lineage: Eukaryota > Metazoa > Chordata > Aves > Psittaciformes > Psittacidae > Nestor > Nestor notabilis. The sequence goes on along the minus strand of NW_009933747.1, from coordinate 986 downwards.
GGTTGGTCAGAATGACAGCCCTCAGTTATGTGGTGTTTGAAGTTGCTAGTAGCAACATCCTTTCCAGCAGCTCTGACACCAAATGTCTTTAGTTTGGGGGAATTAAGTAGTAATATGTTGTGGAACATCTGATGCTGCACCACGCCAGGCTTCGCTGGCCTTGCACAACCTAAGACAATGTCCTGACAGGAGCTCTCACCACTCACTTTAAAAGCTTCAGCAGCCAATATTTAGCACTTCTGTCCCCACCAGATGCAGCAGGAACTTGAGGAATTTGGAATCCGAGAGCAGAGTCTCTTTCAAATGTCACCTTCCCATTTTCTAGGCTTTGGCAGGAATATTTCTCAAGGCTTCAAAACCCCAGCGATGAGTTGTGAAAGCCAGGTTGGGTATAGCTTTGTGAAGAGCCTTTTTAATTAGAAGCTAACATGCCCGATTTTACATTTGATGAGTCATTACTGAGGAATGAAGTTGCCTCCCAAACATGAATATGCATCAGCTCATTTGAACTACATTGTTAGTTCAACATTAAACACAGTTATTACTTGCTGGTTAAACTAACAGGAACTCTTTAGCAAGATGGAGTCTTGGGCAGACTCTGGAGCATGCAGACGATAACCAAAAGGCCACCGACACTCGATCTAACATGGCAAATAGTAACTGCTCCGACACACGAGCCCACCATGTCCACAAGCATGAAGCAATCCCATGGGAGCAGCTCGAGAGAACTCACTGTGCCTCAGCCACCAGCACTGCCCAGCAATTAAGCCACCAAACCAGCTCAAGAGCAGGCAGGATGCAGGGTGGGAGCAAGCCGAGCAGGACCCACGGACTGGGAATGCGTCCGTTTTCCCTTATAAGGCTATTTCAAGGTCGGTTTTCCTGGGTTCATGCATTACCGGGGAGGGGGCAGCAGCCCCCCAAGGCCAAACAGCCACCGACAGGACCGGGAAGTGGAACCTCCCACCCCGCCCCAAGCTCCAACC
>NW_009933746.1:10451-19329 GCF_000696875.1 Nestor notabilis | reverse complement strand
ATATATATATAAAATCTTAGAGAAACCTGTAGTAATTAACAAAGCTGAAATTTGACACTTTCAATAAAAACTGAAGGCAATGGAACTACTTTATAGTTAAGCCTGACTACACGATTAGCTTCTGGGAAGTAATTTTGTACTTTTTAATCTTCTAGCTTCTCCATACAAGTGCCTTTTGGCCTATCTCCACTATTCTAAAAGCAATTCATACACAGCATCAGCTACGACACCTGAACTCATGACATCAACTCTTGTATTCACAGAAGGTAAGTAAAACAATCAAATTTCAAGGCAATACATTTGAAAAGGTTACAAAAAAAATCTAAAGAAGAGAAAAGCCTGACAATTTGTAGCTGGCTTTTAAAGCAAAACTACAGCTCAACAAGTCTTAGTACATTTGATATCTCTTTTTATCTCTAGCATCTATTTTAGGGAGACTTCACCAAGTTCTTCCTCCTAATTGATCACAACTTGACTCTCCATGACAGGGCTGCAGAGCATCAAATAATTGCAAAATTCTTTCTTGCTCCTCACTGAGCATGCTGTGTTCTCCAATATACTGTAGAAAAAATATATGCAAATTTCTTAACTTATGCAAGATATTTAAGGCAAAACAACTTACTTGTGTATTTTTGTTTTCTGCGTTCACCACTGAAGGATATCCATCTACTAGTTTCTGTACAATTGCGACCATTCTGGATGTTTGTGTAGTGGAAAAAGGATCCCATATGTTTTCAGAAATCACTGTAAAAGATTAAAGAATTACTCCACTTCATAAATGCTCGAACACAACTACTAACAACAGCCAGTTGTTAGTAATTTAGTAGTTAGTAAATTAGTTGGTAATAATTTACAAAACAGTAAGACCTGAAAGCACAAACCTCAGGTTCTACACACACCCCTTTCTCCCCATTTTTTTCTTTCCAAGACTATACCTGTTAGTTTAGGAAGAACAACTCTCTCTACAATGGTAGGCAACAGTGAAATATCAGCATCATCTTTCACTTGTTCCTGTTCTTCACAGCCATAAAACAGCAATGATTCAAACCACAACATAGTCTCAAAATCTCGACACTTGCCCTAGTGAAAAAAGAACTGAGGTTAGATTTCTAAATAGAGATTTGCAGTCAACACATTAAAGGAAAAAAAAGTAAAAGTAGTATATACACAAGCATGATACACTCACAAAATAGAACAAAGCTACTTTAGAACACTTTAGGAGGTATGCTAGGGAGGCAGGGCAAGCAATTGAGCACAACTTAAACCTAGTGCTTTTTGTTTACATGTCAGATACTCATCTGCACTGGAAATTAAACAACAAAAGAAATAGTGCCTCAAGAGCAGTCTCCTAACCTGGCACAGGGGCGGACAAATTACTTCACCTGCTTTGGCTCCCCTACTTCTGAAGCAATGACACTACTTCCTTCAGAAACAGAGGCAAGACTGATTCCTGAGAAGTGAAAAAAAATGTTCTGCCTAGAACATGCATTTACGAGAAGCACACATCAAAGGTGCAATTTACTTTGCTCTGCAGAAGTGTGAAAGAACCGCTGTATAGAAACTTATGTAGATAAGTTGCTTGCAGAGGACCTTACCTCCAAAGGAGTCCAGATAAGCAGCTGAAGTCTGATTAAAGGGTTAAACAGCTTTGGTAAACAGAGGCCAATGTAGGCATCCTTGTAAGAAGCAAAGTACTTTGCGCGCCAAGCTTCAAACTGTGACTTAATACAATCAATTGAGTAAAAGCTTTCCAAAACATCTTCAAAAACTTTGCTGGATTCTTTCAATATACGATCTAGGGGGAGAGAAAGAGTAAGAAGTTAATCACCTATTCCCTGTACTACCTCTTCCAAAAGGGACTTTGATCCTCACTGGCATAAGCAACCTCTATAAACAAACAAAACCCCATCACGTTTAAAAGTTCTGTTACTTCTGCTTCAAGTATACAAAGTAATAAGAACATGAGCACATGATTAGTCTCTGATGTACTATTTTATCACAGGTCTCGCTTTAAACATTTCATACAATTAGTGCGTACTGAGCTGTATTCAAGCATGGATCTAACTTCAAAACTGGCCTTGCTCAGCATGGGAGTCTGGAACAGCTGACCTGCAGGTCCCTTCCAACCCAATGATGCTATAACTTTGTGCATCCAAATGCAAGTACAGGAAGGCAACTCAGATAAGCTAACTGAATCGGCATGTCAGACTGAGAGGGCACTGGCAGACACCATGCTGAACTGCTGAACATAACACAGCTGTTAGCACTGGGCAACTGTAACAATCCCTTAGCACCTTCCTTATGTTTTTTTGTATTTACAGTACCAGTATTCCATGCAGTCCAAAACAATTTCCGAATATATTACTTTCCCTTCATCTTTTCAACTTCCCAGGGTTAGTTTCATTTTCATCAGTCATTTTTGCTGCAGCCAGTTTTAAATGTTCAGTTATAGTAGTAACCTGTACACAACTAATATAACTAGGACACTCAGAAGGTAGAGACAAGCCTGAGGAACCATAAGATTATGTCATATAAACACACTTTTTACACTGGCGCCAAGAAGAGATGCTACAAATGAAGTTAACAGGCCCAAAGTGCATCCCTCTGTTCCATATAGCTCACTGCTCATTCTGGACTAACATGAGAGCTACGAATGATTAAAAATAAACAATCTTTAGAAATACTATGCTTACTCAGAAACTGATGAAACTCCTACAAAAGGCTTTAGTACACATGAAAGTGCCAAGCTGCAAAGAGCAATTCAGCCATGCTGAATTTTTAATCTAGATAATTTAACTTAGCAAACTTAATTATAGCACCTAACAACCCTGAACAGTTGCTTTGTTTATCAAAGAGCTCTCCCTGCACCCACAATTTTGGTAACTCAGCCAGCAACTAAAAGTGTGGAAACTGTTTGCACTTCTGAAGGATCCAACTGTTAGACAGTTCATTTAATTGCTTTTTTAATCTGTTCACACTTTGGATCTCCACAGCCTCCTACAGCAATGACTTTGGCATTTTTATTACAGTCTCTGTGGGAAGTGACTTGTTTACTTTAAACCAATCCTACCACTTCATTTCATGCCCCCTAGCTCTCATGCTGTGAAAAGTCAACATTGTTCTCCTAGCTGAAGATTGTAAAACTGTTTAATCCTCCCTCATACACAACGTAAGCAATTCTTTATGTGTGATCGTTGCTGCTCCCCTTCTCCACATTTCTTCTAAACTGATTAAATTCTCCTTAATCAGACAAAATTACAGTGTTGTACTCAGATTCAAAATAAGAAGGGAACAGGATTACTATAGTCATGCTCCACTTTCTTCACTACTGGTTTCACAGCAATCACTGGAAATGTATTTTAACTGCTGCTGTATAAAAGAGGAAAAAAGTTTTCTAAAGGTTTCTAAATCACTGAGGTTTTCAGAATTTCACGTGTAAGACAAACATGTTTGAAGAATGATAAACCATGTTACAAAGTAGAAGGAAGACAGTATCCACTTGAAGGTACAAAATCTTACTGCTTGCCAGCAAAAGAATGTTTTAATTAAGGAGGATCTCAGTAAGGACGGGGTACTTCATTAGCTGCAAGCTGCACAACAGCCTGGTGAAAAAAGACTGTTTTGGTCACATTGATGATCCAGCAAGGAACAGTTCCCAAACTTCCTCCAAAATATGGTGAAATATATGGCCAGGGCTGTATTTGGATCAATTATTTTTTTCTGCCATTTTTTCTGTATTTTGTTACATAAAGCTTCAGTAGCTTTGCTAACCTCGCTCCATGTTGAAGTTTGTAATATCTGTCGAAGTTTCCTCATCATCGCTGGAAAGGCCTTCAAGATGATCTGCCATCTTCCCAGTTTGCTCTCTTGCTTGTCTACGACGAGCTCTGAAAAAGATCATCAGCATAAACCAGTTATTACTGGGTTTTTTTACCTCCATGCAATGAACAGACCCATGTAAGCTTGTCATAGCTTTCAGTGCAAGGAAATCCAGGCTAAAACCCCACACACACTTTCACTACATCACCACGTCTATGTTGCTGCCTCAAACAATGGACGGAAGAGAAACCAGCAGAGACCAGACAGATATGGTTTACTATGTGTTCTTTTAGTGATTTTATATCAGTATCATATAATGGAGCCTTGTTTTGTATATTTGCATAGTAAGCTGGGATATGCAAGAATACCCCTGCCCAGCTTCAGTGTTTTCTTCCCTTTGCAGGAAAGGAGCAAACATTGCTACTTACATTAGTAAGTGACACGGGACAACTGTATTCTACAAGCAAGCAAAGACTCCTAATGGACAAGAAATGTCAGTACTCTACCTTCTAGCCTCTCTTTCTGCAGTCCGACGCTTTACTTGTTCTTGATAGATCACTCTGTCTCGTCCAAAAGATTCAAGATTTGGTGCCATCAGTGCCTTATCTGTAAAATTAGATGGGTGAAAATTAAAATGCTTATCTATGATTATATAAACATGTTGCAGGCAGTTTCATAAGAGCCTTCTACCTACTTTAAACTAAGAGTAATTTGAAGTAGAAAGTTGAAGTTTTAAAAAAAGATGCACCCAGAAGCCTGAATTCGCAAGTATAGAGGTTGAAAGAGGAAGTAGTGGGGTTTGGAAAAATCTCCGCTTAAATAACAGATAGTTTTCACCATACCTCATTCTTGTCCCTCTCACAACAGTGCCCAACTATATAAAAGTTAACATTTAAAAGAAACTGCTTAAATTGAAAGTTCCACAACAAAAGGTGCTCCTTACATAAACATGCTCACCATGTATCTTTCGAAAAGAAAACGAACAAAAAGGCAGGCAGAGAAGAGTCACCAGAGGTGTAATATATGATATTTGGGAGTTCTGTTCATAGTGGTTTTGAAGTTTATATGCTTTAGACTGCCTAAAGTTTTAAACTCACCAAAATCTACAGGAAAATAAACTATCTTCCTTCCTCTTTTTAAGCTGTAATTCGTTATAGATGTTCCTGATTATAGAAAACACCACCACTAACCAATGAAGCTGATCGTCAACCAGCAGCCAGACACAAAAGTATTTCCAGTTCATCCTTCTCAGGTAAATTTAAGACATGGACTGAATATTAGCCAGTGCTAAAGCCCACCCACTAAAATATAAACATCAAAATTTAAAGAAAAGCTTATCCAAATTTCAGAGTAAATTTTATGTTCTTACTAAAACTATTTACAAATTCATCATTAAAAATATTAACGATCATCTATATAAGTATTCCAAATCTGTACCAGAACTACTAAGAGCCTTCACATACTGATGAATCCATCAGTTGTCCAATTTTTAAAATGTTATTCCAAGCTCAGCTGCTTGTCTTTACGTAGAAATAAAGCAAAAGTTGACAGACAAACTTAAATTCACTTCTAGCCCTTTAGTGTTCTGACACTGCATGAAGAAAAGCAGATTGTCTGTGTCTGTACACGCACCAAATCAATTTCTGGCATCAATTCCTAGTTTCTGTGGTAATTTCAGAGAAAGAACTGAACTATTTCTAGATACGGTGAAATCCATTCTCAAGATTCCCAGATACTAAATAAGATCTCTCTTTAAAACGCAGCCTTGACAATGACAACTATTTCCACCCCATAATTAAATTCCAGTCTAAAATAATCTAAGCTTCTTTTAGGAAATATGTTTCTAGTATATTAGGTTTCTAATTTTTACAACAGCATTTTCATAGTAAAACTGCAAAGCCTACATGTGATGCCTGGGGCTCCAAATGAAGTCCTAAAGGGAACATGTATGCTAACCACTCTGTAAAGGGATGACCAGCTCTGATGCCCTAACACTTTATCACCCTCAGTAAGTTCTATCTAATGGTATTATCAAAATTTCATCTCTGGACACAATATGACAGAATAGAAAATGGCTTTTATTACAGGATTTTATGTCAGCAAAAGGACAGACAAGAAAGCCATTTTTAAAAACAGAAAGCTCTCCAAAGCAGAAAGATGACTGCCAACAATATGATATTTACCCACCATTAACATGCTGAATAAAACTTCCTCCAAGGAATGTGTATTTCCATCCAAGTTAGCATTTATACTTTTGTAGTTTCACATACTGAAGAGCAATCACCACGAGAAAACTCCTCATTAAGAATCCCCCATCCACACACTCACGGTAAGCAGGTATTTTAACTGACTAATCTTAAATTGTAAGGTCACTTTGTATTAAATTGATTCTTAACAATGGCATCAGTCTCTTCCAGTTCTTTAGTTTTACCAGTTAAGTGTCTGAAATGAAATATTTATACTGCCTACAAAACAGAGCATTAGAAAGAAATCAGCTCTATCCCAGTGCATCATAGCTTTGTACAGAGTTAATTGTAGGTGTTACAGGAAATTTATAGATGAGATTAGGAAAAAAAAAAGTCCTGACAAGAGGAAAATCAGGAGTCACATGCTACCACTACTACCACTGCCACCATGCATACATTTCCAGTGCTAGGAAAGAGAAAATACAGTTAGGAGCAAAAGAAAGGAGAGGTGAAGTCAAATTTATGAGTGGCTTTGAGTTTAAAACAAAACAGATTAGAGAACTTTTATCTAAACTTGCTTCTACCCATCTCGAGTAAGGATAAACGTTAAAGACAGTCATACTTTAAACATTCACATTTAAATTAAGCCATACTAAATAAAACAAGGTTGTTTAATGAATAATAAAAACCTTCAAGATGGACTGACTTGAATGGCTTGAAAACTCCGAAGATTCATCTTTAATATCATCTTGTCGTCTTTGGACAAGGCGGGAAGCTCGCTGTTTGTACAGCTGGTGCATTGCGGACTCAAGTTCGTTAATCAGAGGCACCTGTAAAAATACAACACACTACGTAATATCAAGTTCTTCAGGTGCTTAGTTTCTGGGGTACCATACTATTCCGAAGCATAATGCTGTCACTGTACTTCTAGCAGCACAAACTGTTTCCTTTTACCCACTGGTATCATTTGGACACAATGTGACAAAAACGCATGCATTTAATGCTGACAGCTTTTAACCGTAGAAATAGCATTCTCAAAGTAACTTCTATTGACTGAGTGAGTCTACAGAGTAAGACAACCATTTTAAAGCGTTGAAATGTTACCTCAAGTACCTTCGCATATTACATACTACCAAGCATATTACATACTGTGTTATGGTGCTTACAACTCTCAGACCTCTGTTTCCTCTCTACCTTTAAACAAGAATGTAGTAGTATTCTGTACTTCAATGAGAAAATAACCTGACTGTATACAGTAAAAAAAAACCAACACGAATCTAACCTCCTGAAGCCAGCAGCTTGTGGTTTGCTATAAAACTCTTATGCTGAAATACAATAAACTGCTGCCTAAGCATGTTAGGCCAACAGGTAATTCCAATCAGTAAAATCATTAAAATTAAAATTGTACAATTCATGTGAGTTATGCATTAAGTATAACCTTTGAATGATACAGACTTAAAGTCAGACCAGACCTGCCACTTTGCCTTTGTCCCCCTTCCCCCCAAAGTGGACTAAATTTCAGTAGCAACTATAGCAAAAAATAGCTGATGTGGTAACATCTAGAAATCTCCTGACATTAAATATGTCAGATTCACTGCACACTTTTGAAAAAATAATTTCCTGGGACAAGTGAAAATTAGATTATTATAAATATCCAGATGCAAAAGAGAACCTTCACAGTCTCCTAATTTTGAAAGGCAACTCCTTTTGGTATGAACGCTTAAGTCCTTACCTCCGCGACACATGCTTAGTCCACAGTCCTACAGCCTTTTAGCTCAAATACTTCATTGCTGCCTACCAGCGAGAATTAAGGTGGGTTTTTTTCCAAAACAAAAGATAAAATCAGAAATTGTTTCCCAATATAATTTAGAACATGACTCAGCAGCTATTAAAGAAACTCCTCCAGTAAAATGTAAGATTGTGAGATCACAGATACAGGGTCATTTCAGCTATCTGAGAATGACACACACATCAGAGGAGATATCAAAAGGATGAAGTATTAGTGCTCTGTGGTATAAACTGGCCTGCAGGGATTAAAATAAAAGCAACTCTGCACCAACTCAAACTACACGCATCCTTTGGAGAAAAGAGAGTAGAAAGAAACTGGAGGTCGCAATATCCCAGTACTGAAAGTGTGTATTTGGTATTTAACACAATTTTGAAAACAGAAATATTAAAAAACCCCAAACAAATAGTTTTACTGTAGTTTACCACAAAAACTATAGATTCTTCTCTTACAAGTCTACAAGGAATTCTAAAATTTACAAATTAAATGAAATTTTCAAAACATCCCTTGGAGTTTTTTCTATAATTGCCTCAGGACTAAAAAACCCCAACTATGTATTCAGATACATAAATCCATTCAAAATACTTCCTACTTAAAACACAAGAGACTTAGAAGACATTAATCTTCTATAATCAATACTGTGGTTGATAAATAATTGACAATTTCACTGACTACTATAAAGCTACAGCTGTCATTTATTGTTTTATTTAGTCAATACTTTAAATTCAGTGGTCTGGGTTCTTTTTTCTTCACTTTCACTGTAAACAGCAGTAAGAGAAAAAGTGGAAAGCTCTCTGAATGTTTAGACGACAAGCATAATTTTAACCTACAGTCCCCCTCTCTGACACACAGTGTGTTTTGATAATCTGCTTTTGCAGGTCAAATAACTGTTCATCTAACTGTGCCGCCAGACACGCTCAGAACAATTCTGTATCCCTTGCATATTCCTACATTCAAAATGTAAAGACACTGTTACCACTTTCTAGCCTTCTCAGAAAGCATAATCTTGACCCTAATTACTTGTGAAGGAAGTCATGCAAGCAGCTTGCGCTCCACTGGCTTTTATCATTTATGGGGGGGGGGGGGG
>NW_009933746.1:0-10416 GCF_000696875.1 Nestor notabilis | reverse complement strand
GGGGGGGGGAATCATAGAGGATTTGACATTTCTACTGCTCGTTTCTAACATTTGCATAGGAGCTGCCTCACCATACTCTCTGCTGCACCTTACCAATGAACAAAGTGTTTCTAACATTCAGATTCTCTTCAGAACAGAAAACAACAACATGTTTTTGCTTGGCTGAGGGTCATGAAAGATTCAGAATAGTGAACAGGTGCAGAAATAAGATGGGTAGGGGGAAGAAAGTCTAATTTCAGTAGCTTTTGTTGCTTTTGGTTCTCCAAAACTAAGTCATTAGACATACAAAAAAAAAAACCTCTAGGGGAATGGACTATTCTGGAGGGGACAAGTATATTGTGAACCCATTAGTACTTCTTCAGCAAACCACTTTCTCATTCAGATCAGTACCAGTGTGAATTTGTCTAATAACCATACCAATAAAATGAAGAGAAAGCATCAAAGCATCATATTTGAAAGGATAGGGAGGGACCTGGCCTTATACATATTTAAGATTCATACATGCGTGTATGTACACACACATATACACACACAGTGTTATTACACACATGGATACGCATTTTATATACTTATGTATATTACAACTACATATATTATGAATTATAAACATACACACTTTAAATAGTTAGTCATGGCCAAAGGTTCTACAAAAAAGCTGAAGGCAATTTATCTCTACACTCGAAGAATTTACTGTCCTGCTGCATGTCATTTTTCATTTAAATAAAAACTGATACTGATTTTACTACTCTATCCCCTCCCACTGCCTCCTTTTTAGAAAGCCCTGCAGTGTCCTGTGATCTACTGGGTTTGAATTTGATTGTACTTCTGTCGTGCTGAAAGCACCAAATCCCAAAACAGATTATCTGGCCAAAGAACTTAGGAATATATAGGACATCATAATAAATGAAATGCTCCTGTTAAACTAACATCACCTCCTAATTTTGTAACTCATTGTACATACAGGTACAGCAGCAGCCTCCAACTGAAAACAGCAAAACTCTGTGAATGCCCCTAAGAAGCATGACATGATAAAAATTACACCTTAGAAGTTCAATGGACTACCATGGCAAGTGGGGTATGGGGAGGGTGGTGAGGGTGGGGAGGGTGGTAAGGGTGAGGAAGGTGTCTGAGGGTAGAATCCTTAAAAGACCACCTACCCGGAAAGCAAAGATATGTTATAAGAAAACAACAAGCCTGTTTATTAAATTATTAGCAGCTAATTTGCTATAAAATGGCTGGAATTTATCTATTTACTAGTATAGCTAGATAGGTCAATAACATTTCTACAAACTGAACTGAAATAGTTACACTATTACTTAACAGTAAATCATCCTAGTTTATACAAAATCTGGGAGACTAAAAGGCTTGGTTTATACTCAGAATGGTGCCTTCTAGAATAATTCTTTTAAAGAAAAGATTTGAAGAAGACAGCATGGGCTATCAAAGAAAACCTGCAGACGTGGCTTACAGTTACCCCAAAAGAAATTTAACAAGAGGTCTTTAGAAAGCTAATGCTGAATACAGATACAGGTGTTTAACTTGTCTTCTGAAATACAAATTTATCTCAGAAAAGAATACAAAAAGATATTTTTAAGAAGGAATTTAGATATCTGAGCAACCAGCACTGACACAGCTGAAAAGGAATGTACATCTACTACCCCTCAACAGCTAATGCCAACAGACTCAGGAATACTGCTTCTTCAGTGAACAATACCTATTTTAACTGATCAAACAGCTGGCTGAATTAACTGGTCCACACTTCCTGGGTTTGGTTCATGACACAGCTATTCCTCAGTTTACAGGACTGAAGATGGGTCTCTCCCCATACCAGTAATGCTGGACAATTCCTGTCTAGCCAATTAGCAACCCGAATGCTTTTATATTCTTCTTTCACACTTAAGCTAGGGAAGAAACAGCTTCCACTACTCAAGTAATTATGACACCTAATATAGTAAGAAGACACAAAGCTATCGTATTCAAGTCAGAAGACAATGAATAGCCTAGGTACTGCTACCTGAACTTTACAGCTCCTGTGTGCAATATATATATAAAAATATACATATATATTTTTTTTCAGGAGCTCCTGTTATACTTACAAAAAATAATTAAAACATAATGAATAACATAAGAAAGAAAGACAAAGTTTTCAAGTTAGACATACACAGAAGTATCACACTACATGAAAGGAGTATATTTTTAAGTGTCTTCATACAGCTACACTAGTTTTAAAATTTCTCTCCTTCCGACATGAGAGCAATACCAAGTATATGAAACTGCCTGGCAGGAGGAAGCTTTATAATAATACACAAAATACAAGTCTTTGCTAGTTTCTGGAATGCTTTATGAACACAGTAACAACATTGCAATTTGGCCCTTGCTTTTGTTAACCTGATATCGAACACAAGTAAAAAGTAGCATCTTGAGTAAAGCTGAAATGCCAGAGTATCTACCAAAATCCTAATGACATATAATCTAAAACTTGGTTTAGGCAATCTAAAGTCAGTGACCTCTTACACTGTGAAAGATTGGTTTCTGATAACCAATTTGGCATGATGACAAATTATCTTTTCAACCCTCACATAACCAAACCTTTAGAAGAACATGTTCTTGGGGGGCATTTTTCGCAAAGAGAAGGAGATGGTGTTTGACATGTACTAAGAATCCCTTTTTTTTTTTTTTTTTTTTGAAAAAAGATGAATGTTTTTTCATTCTTACCTTTTCACTGAAACACTCAAGCAAGTCTTGGACATACCCTCGCATTTCTTGCAAAAACTTATACTGTTCACCAATACCCCCAGAAGACCCTTCTAATCTTTCAATTGCCTTGGTAGAGTCCTCTCGGCTTTGCTGGTGTTTCTCATATTGCTGCCGATTAGCTTTGTGCAATTCTTTCATAGAGTCCAACCTGAAGGGCAACGGATAAATAGCAAATTTACATCCAAAAGTCTGTATTATTTCAGACCATTGAGATATTAAACAGACAGTGCAAGTGCCAAGTCTACATATGGGAAATACTGCAAAGACATATTCTCTAACTTCCATCTGTCACTTTCTCTCTCGTCTAAATAAACAGCAAGACTAACAGTTTAAATTAATTTGCTAGACTGTGCTGAGTGCCTTGCACTGCTCACTACCACAGCTTTTTACAGGAGGTGGTAAAATAGTGCAAGGCTGGCCCAAAAGTGTAACTGGGAGGAAAGGTTTGGGGGGGTGGGAGTGGGAGAACTATAGCTTATAAAAAGCAGACTTACTCCTCTACTAACTTAATGCACTGTCAAAGGCTGTAACACTACAAGAGGCATACAAACCAATTTTGAAGACATGTAAAGTGCAAGTTGTTCATTACAAATGATTTCTCACTGCAATTGGGTTGTTCATTCGGTAGGACCTTTTGCGTACCTGACAAGCAGATTACAGTGTTTAAACCAAAAAGAAAACCCCTGTATATACTAAAACTTCAACTATCTCCTGAAGGCAAAAAATCTGATTCACAGTTTAAAGGAAAGCAACTTGATAAGCTAAACACCTCACTGGCCTTTCCATTCTTGACTATAAGCCTGTGCAGTGTCCAGAAGATGCAACTCAGACCTGTCTTCAACAAGATCAATGGCCTCATATTTAAAGCTTCACTTCCATAGAAGCAATCCAAGGAGATTTTCGAAAAAAATATCAATGTCATCTTCACTTTGAGCTTTTTTTGTTTGCCATTTTTTTTTAATGGATGTGCCAGTCAGTACTTTTCCAGCGATGAAACTCTGTGTTTGCTCACCGAGACTAAAAGACACCCGAGGAACAGAAAGCTAGGGGACAGGTCTTTAAGTCTAAAAAGATGGTCTGTCCTACCTGTCTTTAAGCTGTTTCTTTACCAAATCAATAGTAACAGGAGTCATCTCATTACTGGGAGTTTTGAAAGGAACTGTATTATCTGTTTTTTGAGACTTGGTTTCCGATGATCCATACGCAGTGTAAGTGTATGGAATGCCATAGGATGAACCATAAGACAGCGTCTGGTAAGTGTTCTGGTAGTATAGATTATTCACTTCAGCAGGCTGACTTGGCTGAACCTAATGAAAGAGAAAATGCAATTGTACTCTATTAGATGTTCAAGAAGAGAAACTTCCTTTCATATCACATATATGTTATAAAGCAAAAAACGTAGACAGGTACATTTACAAAATGTAATTCTCATGTGGATTTAAGACTAGAAATTCCAACAGAAACAAATTCGCTCAGATGCACCTTCTTAGATGGACACATTTAAGTATCTTAGTATTATTATCATATGAAATGACAATTTTAACAAGCCTGTAACTCCAACAATAACCAAGGGTTTGGGACTATTACTAAATTTTGCTATGACTATTTAATAGAATGACACAGGTTTAGAGTCAGTGTGTTTCGTTGCGATTTTGCTGAAATGTGGGGTGATGGGTCTGGTTGTTATTTGTTTTAAAAGACAACTATCCTCTTAAACTGAGTGTCAACTTCACTATGAGTGCACAGGCAACATATGGTGCAACCTGCTACTAACTCCAACTCTACGCTGCAATGCAGGATACAGAAACAAAGAAACACACGCTGTTTACACAGACTCTATGAACCCAATGACAAACAACAACAGAGGCCTCTTCCAAGTGGCATTATTCTAGCTCTGGTTTAGACTGCAAATGCCTATTAACAGCACCACAAACAGTAAGTATCTACCCAAAACAGAGACTAATGAAATGGATACCACTGGATACTTAAATCTGACTTCTCATTTTTCTTTAAAGAATATCAGAAGTTACACACCGAACTTCTCAGATGAAACAGCCTTCTGTAAGTTGCTCAAGCTTGTCATGGATTTAGCCAACATATGCAGAAACAAACCAAAAAGAGTTCACAACTAAATACGTGCCTGAGGTATATTGATGCCTTTCCGTATCTGTTCTTGCTCCCATCTACTGAGTTCTTCATCTTGCTCCCCTGCCACCAGCGCTTCGTCATCACTTCCCTCAATACCTTAATACAAGTAAAACAGACAGGTAACAAATAAGAGAAGATAACGTATTCATAGTAAGGGCCACGAGTGCAAAACCTTGAGAGACCATGCTTTGGTGGCAACATCTCCGTGCATCCTCCTTTCCTCTTCATGAGGAATTAAGGATACTAGCCTGTGAATTATTTTATCACAGGGGTTCCACTTAAAAAATCCAGTGGGTAAATTTGCAACTAACTGCTGGTAAAATCCTCTAATGTTAAAATCCTATCTATCTCACTAATTCTCTTTTTCTAGAGTTATTTTACCTCCTTGACAGCAAGAAGAATGCTACACCAAAGAACTCATGTTTTTCTTTTCCAACTATATACTTCCTAATAAACAAAGTACAGGAACAATACTAACCGATTCTTAATCTAAGTTTCAGAAGAGTCAGAAGAGTCGTGTGCTTCTCAGCACAGAACCATAGTCTGTGCTCAAAATTTTACACGCAGATTCCACTATGCAGTACTTTTCCTTAGAAACAGAATACAATTCCAGATTCATGCCCATTTGAAAAACATGTTAAAAAATGTTGAATGGGAGCACTTGCAGTGAAACAGTGTGAATATTTATCAGCTGTCCTTCTTAAAAGGTTTTACCTATTTCCTCAGCAATCTTTTGCCTTTGGGATTTTTCTTTCACTGTAAAAACTATCCTCCTCTTCTCGTCATCATCTTCATCATCACTGGCATCATTTTCATCTTCTCGAACAAGGCGGCCTTTACCTGGTTCACTGTCAACGGGGGTAAAGTCTCCCAGTTCACGAGCCATTTGACGCTTTTTCCTAGCGGCATGAATAAAAGCAGCATCTGGAATTTCTCCTAGAGATAGATGTTTGCACTGTTAAACAACCACTGCAACAAAAACTTACTACTCATCTCTGCCACCCTACCAAATCAACTTTGCAAACGGAAAAAAAATGTGACAAGAAAAAAATCCATACTCACAGAAACATTTGCAAGCAACTTATAAGCTGCATATGCAAACTTTCTGAACGGGAACCCTCAAAGCTGGGATATTCCCAAAAAGTCCAGCTCTGCTTCCAGCAGCTCACATGCCGTAACAGCAGGAGCTTGATGTTCCTATGGGAAACATTCCTAAAGAAGAGGAAGTCCTTTACAGGAGCTGACTATTGCAAAGGGAGGAAGAAAATGAGGTTCTTGACTGGGTCACTTCCTGCCCTGATATTGCTCCTGACTCTTTTTATTTTGCATGAGCAAAACCCATCAGCCATTTCAACAGATGATGACAGCTCAGAGATTAAGAGGACACCAAACTGGACACAGCTAATATGAGAAGATTGTACAATTGAGGGAAAACAAGAAAAGCAGACCTAATTAAAAAAAAAAAAAATAAATAAAAATCTGAAATCTCTAGCACAATGTTAATCCAACTTACATAAGTCATATAAAGAATAGTGCCCCAAAATCAGTTTCTTGAAACAATTTTTACCACTACTTTGATTAGGCATGTAAAACCAGTTAAATTTCAGATTCTCTTTATACTTGAACATGAGATATTCTATTCAAGCAAGCAATATCTTTAGAGATGCAATAACGTATGTATGGCACTACTTTGCAATTACCCCTATAAGGAAGAATTAATTATTTTGGAGTCAACTAGGAAATTCTTTTTCTCTTGAAACATGGCTGAGGCTGTGGAGGGCAGGCTACCATGAGTTAACTAACAATCTGTAAGCCAGTTTCAAAAATACTTTCTCAAACTGATTTCTCTGGCCTCAGTGCCTGACCTAGAACCTCATTAGATGAGACAGGAAACCATCTGAGATACCTTGCAGACCTGTAACTGATACGTTCAAATTAAGGACAGAATTTTAATCGACTGCAGTTAAAATCCACGGTAAGTCACCTATTCCAATCTAGATTTTCTTACAGTTTATCATCACTGAGAGACAAATTCCTGTTTTTGACATCAAGATGAACCATTCTGTAGTAAAACATTTTCTCTCATAAGGCTTGTAAAGTTGAACAGGTTTGGAAAACAGCAGTTTCCTGAATTCCCAGATATTTGATATATCGCTGGAAAGTATTTCCTAATCTCTCAAATTAGACTGCTGTAAAAGTTGGCTAAAGATTTTGTTAACATATCAGACATACTACAAAACCAACCTGGGCGGAGAACGTTCAGCGATGACAGAGCACTGGAAAAAGCCCCACCAGCTTTGGGTTTTTCTTCTTCCTTCTCACTTTCAACTTCCATTTCTTCTTCACCATGCTCACTGTTTGCAGTCCCATCTTCTTGACCTATATCCTTAATCTGTCCTGTCTTTTCTAGTGGTGGTTCTACTGGTGAGACAACAAAGCCCATGTTTTACTCTTTTTACAAAGATCACTCAAAAGTTTGTTTTGCTGTTGGTTTTTTTTTTTCTTAAGGTGTAAAAACCAAAAGTAAAAAATGATAATTTCGTTGTTCTAGATCTAGTAAAATATGCCTTAACTGTGATTAAGTCACTGACATCCTCTCAAAATAAAATCTGACGAAGCACACACCTCATCAACCACTAAACATTCTCTATATTGCCAAGTATTAAAAAAAGTGAGGGAACTCAATAATTAAGATCACGTGTGCAACCTTCACACAGCCTCTTACATATGTAATTAGAAAGCATTGCCTGGGTTATGCCAAATCTTTCCACAAGAACAGACTCATTTCAAAAGAACCCTTCCATTTTTCTCTTGGGCTGAGTGCAATATTGCCCTGCATTGAGTGGGTAACATGCAGACACAGGCAGCAGGTATAAATAGTCTGTAAAAAAATGCATGAGAAATCCAGGTGCACATAGCTGAGTTTTCAGACTTTGGCATCTGCTTAGAGAATCCAGACTACTGACTCAGTAGCAGCCATGAGGTCTTTGCACTATAACCAAACCAACTACTGAGACTGCAAAACAGACAAACAGAAAACAAGCATGCACTAGCGTGTGCAAAATGAAGGATCTTTGACTGAAGCAAGAATTAAGATCCAGGTTTCCATAGATCACCTGAACATGAACCACAGAAATGATAATTTCTGGTTTGGCTCATGCCCCACACCAGTGCCTAGGCAACTTAAAAGATTCCAATAAAACAGAACCAGTGGGTTTCTGAAATGCAAACAAAGCCTTTCTAAAATATTTAAGATTTTTTTAAAATTAATTTTAGTAACTTAAGGGCAATTTCCTGCACAGGACCATGTTCAAGTCTCACATGCTTCAGCTATACCATTGCTATCTTTAGATCATATGCCTCTCAGCTTGTGCTCACAGCACTGTAGGTTATTACTCTACACAAAAAAAAACCCTAACTGTAAAAGGAATCATTACACTTTACCAGTGAGCTTCCCAAAAACCAATAGCAATGAAATTTAAATCCCAGGCTCTATTCCAAGCTCTGGAGGATGATACATTGTTAAAAGACCCTTCTGCTCCAAAATTTTCATCCTGTCATCTTAATCAGCAAGTCTAAGGTCTGAGTCCTCAAACAGACAGCTGTTGAATAATATACTTAATAACAAAGAACACCACTCTTGCTCATCCCAAAATCTTCCTTTTCAAGATGTGTTACAAGGACACATCCTGTCAGATAAGCACCAGACACACTTCTAAACGAATTTAATTCCTTCTTAATTCCATAGGGAGAAATTTATCTGACATAAACAGAGCTGCAATACAGAAACTACTGTGCTCTACTGGGAACTGTATACGTAGCTGACAAGTTTCATCCTTCTACATTCATTTCCACATGAACTCTACCAGCTTCAGAACAACATCTGTAAGGTTGTTCTTAATGCATGCCTCAGTCCTAAATGCTAAATCCTCTAGAAGGCTAACAGTTCATCCTGAAAACAAGTAATTTGTGTCTACAGGACTTAATCTTTTCCATTACAAAAGGTACTGTTAGCTTGGCAGTTACCATCTGTCGGAGAATTGACCTCTGTTCTAACTTTTGATTTTTCAAGATCTTCTTTGTATTCTTTCTTCAATTGTTTTACAATCTTTTTGCTGTAACTTGACTTCTTCACTTTAAAAACTTCTTCAGTTTCTTTAAAAGAGAAATTGGAAAACATTACATTAGACCTGCCAAGAAGTATACTTACCTATTAAATCTGTTAATTTTGTACCTAGAACTTAGTAAATGCCACTAACAACATAATTTAAGGTGACTTTACATTTGCACTGTTGCAACAAAACCAGTCCCATACCCTTTCATGTGGACTCGTGTCTGCCTCACTTCTTTTGTGGTCATTTTCATGTGTATTCATCCCACTCACAGTACAGACACAGAAAATAAGGCAGAAGTTACACAACAAGAGTACACACATGGCCTGCTTTTATCTAACTGTAGTAACCTTCTTTTTAAAAACAAACCAACCCCAGCTGATCCTTCACTGTGACCATGTGTTTAGAAGAAAACAATATGAAGCCACAACATTTTGGGTCAAGTCTTTTCACAGCTACACATATACACAATTAATGAGTAAGAGAATGGCTGGTTTTGGCTGTAGTGCAGTTCAAATGCCTGCAGCACTACAACCTACCAAAAGGTATGCAGTAAGTTTCAGAACTAAACAGCACAGCAGAATAAATAAATAAAATAATCAAAGTTTCATGTAGGAAACCCACAAGTGTTTGGGTTTTTTTTAAGTCTACTGTGTAATTCCATGTTTCCGGTATTTCTATCAAGATTTTATATCACTGGTCTTAAGATCAATGTCCAAATGATTAAGAAAATTCAAAATGCATACTAACTCTCCTGCTGACAAAAGGTGTAAGAAAAATATGTTCCTCATTTTATTCACCCTAAACTTCTGGGATGCCACAAACTCCGGAGTTTGAGGAGTTTTTTTGATCATTTTAAATATGTAATAACTATTATCCATAAGACTGAGTGTGAACAGACCAATGCATGAGCATGCTACCTGCTAGAACCCATCAGATTTACCAGCTAAAGCACTGTACAAATACAATTATGTTATTTTTACAAAAGCTTTGGTCCAGAAACTACTCAACCACTTTTTCTGCCATTTGTGAAGGTTAACCTAGTAAAACCTCGGATGGCTCGATGAACTAACTCTGCAACAAAGCACCGGTGGCTTCACATGGAGTTTGCTAGGACAACAGGCAGTCCAACCTGTGAACACCGGCACATCAGGCGGAAACAAACTCGACACCAAGCCGCCAGAAATATGCCCCCAACCAGCACTGCAGGTTCTGCGGCGGACAGGGAGGGCTGCGCAGGAGCTGGGCCTTGTACCTGCTGCCGCATGAACCCAGGTCAGGCTAAAGCCCGCGCCCTGAGCAGCAAGCCACACAGGTGCAACAGGCAGGAACCAGCAACACCGAAAGCAGGGGGAATCTGCCCCGCTATACCGGAATTAATCCCTCGGGACACCAACTT
>NW_009933745.1:0-16675 GCF_000696875.1 Nestor notabilis | reverse complement strand
ATATAAATATAAATATAACTTCAGCTATCTGAATTGCAAAAATTTGGGCTCGGTGACTGGATTTATCTCATGACACATTTTTGATGAGGTGTCGGTGCTGGATGAGGTGTGCCAAAGATTCAGTCAAACTTCTGGAGGCCTGAGGGGAAATAAGACCTCACTTTGGACCTGCTTCCATTAGGAATATAAGCATCTTCAGCCAGGATAAAGAGGTGTGCTTGTCTCTGAAGAGAGGTCATCATCTGTAACCCCCTCCTAGGGCTAGGTGCTTATCCATAAGTGTTCCTCAAAACCAAGATGCTCTTTTTTATCTTGTGCCCAGTAACACTAGAAAGAGACAGCTTTGTCAGCCAGCTGCGATTTTCTTTGCCAAAGCTGGAAAAATCTCAACAGGGAAGGATCATAATACACTCATCCAGTTTCTGATACTCTGTCATAGAGCAGCCAGCTCAAACAGGCACCACACTGTTGGCAAGCTCTGTTTGGTGATCTTTTTTTATCCTGCTGCTTCAGGAGAACCTCCAGTCTTTCCCTGCATTTGCTCATTCACATCTCTACACATACAGTCTTCTCTGATGTGCTCCTTTGGAATTGTATAAAGTTATCCCTGTGAATGAATCAAATAGGGGGGAGTCCAAACAAAGTGAAGAAAAATACCCTATAACAATAAAATCCCCATTTGCACTTCACATTTGTCACTGAAAATTACACTTCACCTATTTACATATCTGGCTAATCTCATGTAACCAGTGAAGGATGAAAATGAATCATTTTCATGTGTCTATTCCTAAAAAGAAATGATTCCTGAAATATGCCTTCAAAAAATTATTTCATATGCCTATTGCTCTTGAACTTCAGTTGAAAGCTTGACAAAGATTGACTTTTACTGCTTACTATAACCATACAGACCAGTTGTAGGTGGCTTAACATGTCTCCTGAGCCACTCCAACAGTCATTGCCATAATCCATGTCTCATATGAATATCCTGTATTCTTACAAAGTGTATATTAGCCAAAACGTAGAACCAGTGCACAAGAATATGGTTAAGTTGTGAATATTCATCTGTTTTTTCACTTCTCCCTATTTGCTGTGAAGAAGGTGTTTCTTAGGAGGAATAAAGGTTTTTTTCCTTAAACAAAATTCAATTATATTATTAATGTGTGCTTTTTTACTGTTTGCAATGCAACCAGGGCAGATTTTCCTGTCTTTTGTATGGTGCTGTCAGATATGAAAATGTGCAACATGAAAGAGGTGGTGACTGATTTCTTTTTCTCCTTTAAAGGTATTATCCAGTTGTAAAATTCAGGTTGGGTTATAGTTCTGGCTTTAAAATTCCCAATGTTTTGGGGATCAAAAAAGTTACCATTTACTGTGCCAGTGCTGTTATTTTTTTATTCTACATGCAAAAGATAGAATCACAGGATCACAGAATGGTTTGGGTTGGAAAGGACTTTTAAAGATTATATAGTTCAACCCTCCTGCCATGGGCAGGGGCATCTTTCACTAGATCAGGTTGCCCAAAGTTATGTGCAAAGATGCATGTATCTGTCATGACCACCTTCCTTATACCCAGGGGGCATTATAAATTAGGAATCAAGACTTTCAAACCTTCATTCCCAAGACTCCTATTGCAGAAAGTAGCTGAGTCAATCTGACTATGCTTTGCTGGGATACCTTGTTTCGTCTAAGTAGGCTGTTTTCTACTGAAAATCTTTTATTCTCTTGAACACTTTGGCACATACAGTATGTGAGATCACAGAATCATAGGATGGTTTGGTTTGGAAGGGACCTTAAATCTCATCTAGTTCCAACCGAGATGAGCTGTTTAGACACAAAACAAACTGTAGAGCCAACATAAAACCAAGAACAAGAAGATTAAAGATTAACATGTAACTATCATTCACCTTGGACTGCACATGCATATGCACGCACGCATGGAGTAGT
This sequence comes from Nestor notabilis, assembly GCF_000696875.1. Lineage (NCBI taxonomy): Eukaryota > Metazoa > Chordata > Aves > Psittaciformes > Psittacidae > Nestor > Nestor notabilis. Next base: position 14,731 of record NW_009933745.1, on the reverse strand, counting down.
GTTTATTACTTAGTGGCACGTCATAGAACCATCATATGTTATTATCTAACACCCTGCCCCATCACATCTTGAAATCCTCAAGCGATGGGGACTCTACACCCCTGGTGAGGTTGTTCCAGTAAATGGTTGTTCTTACTGCAAAAGATTTATTTCTTCTATTGAGATGAAATCTCTCCCAGTGCAATCTGTACCTGTTGCCCCCCGTCTTCTCCATACAGCTCTTCGTGAATAGAGAGCCTTTGTCCTCTTTGTAGCCACACTTTAAGTACTCTGTGTCTTCAGATATGAGAAACTCTATTTCCTCTACCTGGGAAACTGTATCCTTGAAAACTTACTATCATGTAAAGTGGGTATTTCAGCCAATTCAGAAAATGAGGTTTATGTTTAGCTCTAACATACTAGAGGGCACTAATAGGACTTAATGGCCCTGATGATTCTCACCTGGACCACTCCACACACATGCCCCTGCCCATGGCCCAGGAGCCCTATTTAAGCTCAGTCTAGGGCTGTCAATCCTTCCTTGATGACACTGGAGATCTGTTTAGCTGCAGCTGTGTCTTTGCCTCTTGGATGGATCCTGGATCAAGAGCACAGCTTTGTCTCTAACCCTGCTCTTGGCCCACCTCCCTTTGCTCCTGATGGCCCATTGTGGATGGATCCTCTACTTCTAAATTTCCTTGGACTCTAAATGAAAACACTGTTCACTCCGTCTAACCCAGGTATGAAATATCCTTGAATAACTCCAATATTAAATCCCCTTTTTTTTTCTTCATAAAACGACTTGGTTTTGAGGCTGGACTCTGATGCTTTGCTCCATTCCTCCTTGAAGGTATTTTCTTTCTGTTCCCAACCTATCACATACACTAGAAGTTACTAGAAGCTCTCATGCTACCAGGTGTATGCATTTCCTGCTGTCTCTACATGGCAATGTGGATAGAAGATTTGCATTCAGTTTGCTGTCACAGCTGACTGGTCAAACAATTGCACTGCTTATACCTGGCATGTAGTTGCATCTCTTCCCCAAAGAATTCCTAAGCTCTAAACCCCAGATGTTGGCAGAAGTAGTCATAAATCCATAGCTTATCACTGTGAATACAATTCAATAGCAGGATGGGACCAGCTGTGGTGGTCAAGCATGGAATTTGGCCAGATAAGCTGACCAGCAGCCTGCTTAGTAGCCACTGTCCCCTTTAATGCCTCTTTTCTTGCTCTTCCCTCATCAGCCATGATGCCTCAGTTACTCCACCATTGTCTCCTCCCAAAGAAATGACCTGCCCTGATCACTTCCCCATGTTCATTCCAGTTTTGCTGTATTCATGCCTGGTCTGGGGCTTGGATTGGATAATTTTTAAGGTCCCTTCCAACCCAAACTATTCTATGGTTCTATGATTTTGCTATTCCTGATACCCAGGTAAACTAGACCCATGGTGTTTCTGGAACATTGGTACTGCTGTCCTCATGAGGGTCTGCTCCCCAGTGGTGTCCAATGCTTCCCCTTCAACCGTCTCCGAAGTCTGCCCATCTCTAGCACCTCTGGTGCCCTCCTAACCATGGGTGAAATCTGCCTTTCCATCATGGCGCTGTTAATTTGACCGTTCCTCCTTGTAAGTTATGCCCACTGTTTTTTGATGGTTTATTCAGTGTAACATCGAGCTAGGTCAAACATAGTCACCCTCCTAAGTCACCTTTCCTAAGATGAACATTGTGTCACAGGTGTGTCTGAGCCACTGTTCCTACACAGCTAAGATTCAGGACCCTAATTTTGTGTATCTAACAAGAAATGGTCAACTCATATTTACTTCTCCCTCTTTGATAATCTTCGTTATCAAAGGGGTGAAATATTTATCTCCCAAGGCAACTTTTCCCAGGTATGGCACATAGGAAGAGCTTCCCCACAAGTATTTTAAGACAAAAGCTCTCCTTTTCTTTGCTGCTCCTAAGGCCTTCAGTTGGTGTGGTGTGGTCTGGCATTGGTTCTGTTAATGAACCAATGTAAGTGGTGATCCATCACCTTAGATGGTGTTTTCTATTTAAACCCACAGCTGGGACTTGCAAATTTTGTTTGTCTCTTAAAATAGATGGGGTTTCTGTATCAGCAAAGGGTCCTATAAAGATGTCACACAGAATTGATTGCATCGAGCTGTGTGTGATTGCTAAACCTTATCTGGGGAATGCACATATGTAGCATTCATTTATTTGATCTTAAACCAGCACTGCTCATTAGTAATGTTAAACCTGGCTTCTGCACTGCCAGTTGGAGATGTTCCTGGTTTCAAACACGTTAGCCCAGATTTATTCTTAGCAAATATCCGTGAGGACCTGGATCTCCTCTTTGCCCCATCATTCCCTCTTGGAGGTCAATCAGAAGAACTAAATGTGAGGGATGCTTCTCAATCTGAAAAATACAGTTCCTTATGGAGTGACATAAAGAGAAGTCTTTACAGTATGGGTGGCGTGTGGGGAAGGAGTGCAAGTGTGGCTTTGAGTACAATTTGTGGGTTTAAGGGTAAAATCAGATAGTATAGCTACACCCTGATAGAGGACAGAGTGGCTTATATCCATATATATGGATATATATATATAAAATCCATATTATAGCAGCGACATGTACAAGCACTTGGGTCCTCATGATTGCTATCATCTTTTTCTTTAAGTTTCAATAGTCAGCAGCCAAATGGGGACTGAAACTCAAGAATGTCCAAGTTTATTTTATTTATATGACACCTCTTTGCCAGCTTGATCTCTAAAGGAAACTAGAACTCTTTTTAGGAGTCTCTTGAGAGCGCCCCTCACCTCCATGTTCCTCAGGCTGTAGATCAGGGGGTTCAGCATGGGAATCACCATGGTGTAGACAACAGACACTGCTTTGTCCTGGTTCAGGGAGTAGGTAGAAGTGGGGCGGATGTACATGAAGATCATAGTCCCATAGAAAACTGAGACTGATGTCAAATGTGAGGCGCAGGTGGAGAAAGCTTTGTGCCTGCCCTTTGAGGAGCACATCCTCAGGACAGTGATAAGTATATAACCATAAGAGACAGCAATGAATGTTAAAGTGCTGAGAGCAACAAGAGTAGCAATGGTAAAAAGCACATGTTGGTTGACAATAGTGCTGGAGCAGGAAAGCTTCAGGAGCGGAGGAATATCGCAGAAGAAGTGGTTGATGACATTAGGGCCACAGAAGTGTGCACTGAACACTGAGCTGACAAGCACCATTTGACTCACAGAAGCTATTAAGTAGGATCCCACAGCCAGGTGCACACAAACTTTCTGAGACATGGTGGTCACGTAGAGTAGGGGGTTACAGATGGCCACGTACCGGTCATAGGCCATTGCAGCCAGCAGGTAACACTCAGTGATGATGCAGAATCCACACAAGTACATCTGGGCTGCGCACCCTGGCAAAGAGATGGCTTTCCTTTCTTCAAAGAAGCTCACCAGCATTTTGGGAGCAACTGCTGAGGAATTACCTAGGTCTACCAGAGAGAGGTGGCAGAGGAAGAAGTACATGGGGGTGTGGAGTTGAGAGTCAAGCCTGATTAAAGCAATCATGCCGAGATTCCCCACCAGCGAGGTGACACAGATCAGAAGGAACAGCACAAACAGAATGACCTGCAGCTCCCAGATATCTGTGATTCCCAAGAGAAGGAACTCATCAACAGTTGCATTGTTTCTTCTGACCATTGCCTGAATGAACCTGAGTCTTTAGGTGGGGAGAAAAATCAAAGAACACAAGTAAGTTACAACTCTGGATAGAGGAATAAATAAGTCATAATGATACTGAGAATGTCATGTAGAGATGTAATATAAGAAAATGGGATGCTGCTTTATTTTAACAGAACCCTACCTGCCTGTTACTATGCAAGAACTGAGTACTTAATTCTCTTGAGAAGCTTGCTGTTATCCATTTAACACCTCCATAATGACAGTCTCAAAGAAAGATTACTTTTGTTCCATTGCCGAGATTGTTCCAGGAAGGAGGAGAAACTCCTTAGTCTTTCTGATCTTTTTGAGCTTTTTCTGCTTAGTTCTATTGTTCAATTGTCCTCAATAGCTTATCTGTGTGCATGGTGCCTGGGAGGAATAATAGGATGATTCTGGTTATCTGCTCTCCTATTCTTCAATAGTGAAGCTCTCAGCTTCTAAGATGACACCTAAGTTGGCCACTGCAATTCTGAGAAGTCCCCATAAGAAGATACCCCCAAACTTAAATAAATAAATAAAAATCCATGTAGAAAAGCAGTTTATATTAAAAGCAGATGCTAATTTCATTAAAGCTTATTTGCTGATTCCAACCATAACATCTCAAAGCTGAAGGCAGGAGCAGCGTAGTCACGGACCTTGCCCTGTGTCCCTGAGCCTGTTTGTGCTAATGGCAGGGAGGAAAGTTTGTCCTGACAAAATCATACTTGCTTTTGTCCATCATTAAAGATGGAGCTGTACATAAATTGAACCTGCTTCCTAGGTGGATAGCTGCACTTGAGGTATCTGTTCAAAGCTTCATTTATGGGTATCAAAAAGAAACAGGCACTTTAAGGCAAAATTCACAAAAGTCACTTGAAATGTCTACTTACTTTGGGGTGAAATGACTCTCTTCTTAGAGGTGCTGGTTTCTTGTCACTGCTTATAAAAAGCACACAATGATTAGATAAGCTGTAGAAGTCTGTCTCTGTAGGGGGTAATAGTAAGTCAGACAAATCAGACCATCAGACTCTATAGGCAAAGAATCATAGAATGGTTAGGGTTGGAAAGGACCTTAAAATCCTCTAATTCCAACCCCTGCTATGTTAAATAACAGCGTATCTATGGGTGAAACAAAGGAAAGAACACTATAACCTCATTATCACCTTTTCACTTCTCTTAAAACATTGACTTGAACAAAAATGCCTCTGGTTTTCAGGTTGTGCTCTTATTTTGACATTGCTGTTCAGAATTCTGTAGGAATTAAACTGTTAATTGCAGGTGTATTAACCTCAGCTTGCACGATGGAGCTTCTTACTGAAACAAGTGCATGAGTGAAATAGCTTTTAAGCTGTTGCTATTTTCATTGTCCTGAGAAATCGAGTGTACTTTCAGACAGTTACAGTAGTTGAACTCATTAGTAGCAACTTGCAGAGCCCAACTGCTTGATTGCTATTAATTTTGTGTCATATAAGAAGTTCTAATGGTGTGGATAAATAGATGCTATTAAACAATTCTTCTTTTGCTGTAACCCCACATTTCAGTGCTCACTGAGCCAATATTAGAAGTTCAGTGGATTTTGGTGGTTTGAGATTAAGACTTAAACACACCTTTAGGACTCAAATTCACATTTAAGACTCAAACCAACGTGCATCTGCTGTAACCACAGAGAATGGCTGAACTGAAGCTATCACAGAGCTGCACCAGCCAAGGGCAGAGACTTCTCTTGTGAAGCACTGACCTGAATGTCAGTACTGAATGTCTGACTAAATACAGATTTCCCGGAGCAAGAGTCCAAAAGTCTCCATGTGGGAGGAAAAGAAGCCACATGGACATGTACAAATATTTGTTCTCCTATTTTCCAAAATGAGAAAAGAATCCAGTTTTGGTCAAACCAATTTTCCTTGCTATGACTGAATTTTTAGGGGTAGACTTTTAGCATTCCTTATATAGAAATCCATTAATTTTTACCATTCTGTATATGAGCAGAGACTACAACCATGTGCATTCTGTGTGCAAGACTCAAGGTACAGAGTAAGGCTAGAGAACAAAACAGTGACACAACACACAGTCTGTCAGACTTTATAACATTTCAGGCTATAGATATGTTTCCTACCTTGGAAACTAAGGTTAAAAATGATGCTCTCATTTCCTTGGGAACAAATGCTGCTAGAAAGCTGGACACAGAAAGGCATTTAGAGAAGCCCTGACCATGGCATCAGGTCGGCACATTCTGCCCCTCCTTGTGTGGCGTTAACTACAGCTAAGATGGTGTGCAGAGTCAGCTAGGGAATAGCAATGCCTTCCCAATCAACTTCCACAATCAGTGTCCCTTAAATGCTGTAGGTGTCCCAGAGGAATCAGAGTGATGCAATGGCTGCAGTCTGCTGAGGTCTCTGGTTCATGAATACAGAGTTCCTTAGGGAGGAAAAAAAAAAAACCCTCAGGAACACAAGCAGAGAAATATGAGTAAGAATATTCTTCTCCAGGAAAAGCTGTAATTCTGACAATAAGTTGGCACTTTCTTTTTGTTTTGATTGACATACATGATATTTTCTCTCTGGCCACAGATCCTCTTAAGTCATAGAATCACAACCTGGTTTGGGTTGGAAGGGACCTGAAAGCTCCTCCAGCTCCAACCCCTGCCCCGGCCAGGGACACCTTCCACTAGAGCAGGTTGCTCCAAGCCCCTGTGTCCAACCTGGCCTTGAACACTGCCAGGGATGGGGCAGCCACAGCTTCTCTGGGCACCCTGTGCCAGCACCTCAGCACCCTCCCAGGGAAGAGCTTCTGCCTCAGAGCTCATCTCAGTCTCCCCTCTGGCAGTTTAACATGGGGCCATACATGCAGAGGATTGCTGGCCTTGTGAAACCATCAGCCTTTATATGAGGACTAGAAGGAGCTGACATGAAGGGAGGGGAACCATTGTTTCAAGTTTTGCTGGTCCTCATAAAACAACACACATGTAAGCTGAATTCCAGTCTGCATTCTCCTTACTTAACCTAAAGGTAGTTCACATCACTGCCGGTCTTCCTTATTGGACCATTAAGTTATACTTTTACTGATTTACAGTCTGGTTATCTGAGATTAATACTAGATAGTTGATTAATATTAGACACATGACTCGTCCCTGAAAGTACAACTGGATCAAAAGAGAGAGACAAAGTTCTCTCCTGAACTCAGATAAGCAATGTCCACAGCCTGTGTATAGATTCTTCCTAGAATGCACTCTGGATACTTCTTAGAATTTGAATGTTTATTTCTCTACATGGATTACTAGAGCAGCAGAAGTTTAAGCTGAGAGGAGTAACTTTTAATTAAGTTGACTGATAAACCCTGTATTACCAATATCAAAGAGCAGAAATATGAATCACAACCCAAGCATGGTTATTCCCCCCTACTCTGGACTGGCTTTCCCACATCACCCCCTCCCAAACCACAGCATCTATTACATCCCTGTTGTGTCATGGTTTAGCCTCTGCCCAGCGTTTCAGAAGGTCCAAACACCTCCATCACTGGCTACTGGAAGCCTTGTTGGAGCTTTCCCATGTCTTCAAAGCCTCTGTGGAGTTTTCCTATCTCTTCACAGACTGTTGAAATGGGAGAACTAAGAATCTGTTCTGCTGCGGTGTTCTGCTTTCCTCCCATGTGATTGTTTCGGTCAAGATCTGTGTCTTGCCTCAGGGATGTCATCTCTGACCTCTTTACCCCAGAGCTTCTAGCTGTGTTCTGTGTAAGTGCTGGGGGACAGGGCACGGGGGTAGAAGATAAGATCTGTTTAGTATAATTCCAGCAGCATAAAATTCAACTAAGCAAGCCTAACCTAGCCGTTGGGGCTTATTTTGTTATCAGTGTAGGGAGGGAGAGATCTGCAGAAAGCAAAACATGCTATTTTCCTTAAACTTATTTTACAATCATCCTTTGGAAGTGCCCATTTCTTGCCAGTGATAGCTAAAAGAACCCAGCAGACTTAGGTTAGTAACTTTAAGATGCCTAAAACTAGTTAATATGTGTTCTTGTGCATTATGGGGGTTCCTCTGACTTCCAGATCCTTTGAGGTCTGACGTTGTGCCCAACACAAACTGCATGCTATACAAAGCTGTCCTCATTCCATTTAGATGTTATTGGTGACTCCTGGGAGGAATATCTTGGATTCAGAAGAAATAAAACTCTAAGACCTTATGTGTTTGCCTATGAACATGTATAGAATCATAGAATGTTTCGGGTTAGACTTTAAGATCATCCAGTTCCAACCCCCTGCCATGGGCAGGGACACCTCACACTAGACCATGTTGCCCAAGTCCCTGTGTCCAACCTGGCCTTGAACACCACCAGGGATGGAGCATTTACCACTTCTTTGGGCACCCTGTGCCAGCACCTCAGCACCCTCACAGGGAAGAGCTTCTTCCTTATATTCAACCTGAACTTCCCCTGCACCTGTGGACAAGACAGAAGGAAGGAGAAGACAAGCCATGCAAATAAAGCTTGTTAGATGGAGAATAAAAATGTCAAAAGAGTTGCCCAAGTTTCCTTGTGGAAAAACATATCAGCTTGCACATTTGCCAAGTTAAGCATCTGCTAGTGAAGAGTGGTTGAATTTAAACCTTCTTTTATTGCATCTGTCCATCAGCTGCTTGATAATCTTTACTCACAGCCAGTATCAGGGCTCTTCTATGAAAGAACAAGGTTTAGCTCCTTTATTTTGAATTAATGAAGGAGATTTAACTACTGCTTAATATAAGTAGCAAAGTAACAAACTGCTCTAAATCTTCTTCTGGGTGTGTAATTTCTGTGTTACACAGGGACCTTAGCTAGTGTGAATAAGCACCTTTAATTTGATATGATTATAATCCTGTTACCAGAAGTTCTAATGGCTGCTGGAAATCCATTTTCTAAATCGTTGCAATCATTTTGAGGTGCATTTGAAGTTCTTTTTCCCTTTTTGAAGCTGTTGCTTCAAAGTCACAGTGACTTTGTATCTGTGACTCCATCTTGCCAAGATGCCCATTCTCATTTCAACACTGTTTTGAAGCTTAAAACCAATACTCTGTATGGGTTTCCAGTTAAAAGAAAGATAGAAACATATCAGAGAGTGGGTACAATACCTTTACAGCACATCATTTCATTGGAACATTTCCACACTGAGACAGCACCAGTAGCACTTTAATTATTTGCTCTACTCTTCCCTAGAGAACATCATGGTCTCCCGTGTCCAAAAGGAAGATATAAAATCTGTGACATGCCCCAAAAGAAACATTTCCTGCATCCAGGAAAATAAACCAAATATCTCCCTAGTAGGTAAGTCTCCTAATGAATAAAATTTCCTTCTGTTCAAGGAGTTGTGTAGGAATTGTTCGAAGTCAGTTGCTTTGGATGAATCGCAGGCTCAGAAAAGCTTTGCAGCATTGTGATAGAACAAAAGAAAACAATAAATATGAATATATCTTTAAAAAGGCGGGAATTTAGGTTATTTTTAATTTTTACACCTAAATTTTGATCTGATACCTCTTGCAGGTCCTCATCAAAGACCACTCAGCAGCTTCTAGGCTTTCTCTGCCTTAATCTCTAAGCATGAACCACAGCCGAAAATAGGAGGAAACAGCCACATGTGCGTAACTATGGAGTATTTTTCAGAGCAGAAAGGTTCTTTTTCTTACTTTCATCAGAAACTTCTTAAATTACCTGTGAGTGTTGAAATACGTGGTAATGTTACATGATTACTGGTTAACTGGTCTCAGCTAAAAATAAAGCACAACTGAGTTTTGGCAGAGCTTGTCACCTTATTCTAGGAATCACAACACCTGAGTCACCCCAGACACCTTCTGGAGTAAACAGTCACATCCAGAAAGCGATTCAGGTTTTAGGATGCATCAAGAAAGAAGGATCTTTAAAAAAGATCAAACAAAACTGTCTAAAATGGGATTCATCTCACGATCTAAAGTTTTGGCAGTGAATGGATATTGGTCATGCAGGCTTCATTCTCATCAACAGATGCACATAGCCAGGATATGATGCATCCCACCTACCCCTCTGCAGTGGTTATAAATGGAGCTGAAGATGATGCACTCAGACCAACCTTTAGAAAGCCAAATACAGGTAAGATTGAGTGCCTGGAAACACTGCTGAGAACCAAACCCTCCTATCTGACCCCTCGGGCTCTACTGTAACCATCTAGTGTCCTATCCTGAATGAGTCAGCTTAGATTATTCTATATATATCATTAAGGAACACAGGCATTTCTGGTTTGGCTGTGCCTTTATCCACTTAGCATTGATATTTACAAGACTATTTAACTGACCTGCCAGCAGTCCCTTTATTAAATGTCCTTCTGCAATCCTTATATTTCCTGGAAATATGAAGGTGAGCAAGAGAGATCTGCCCTGCCTGGAATTCATACTGGTATCAGCAGGGAAGCATCTTAACTTTTGCAAAGTTAAGTTAAATAATCCACTTTGGAAAGGTAAAATAAAGACCCCAAATTAATTTTGTAGGGGACTGAGTCTAATTCAAATTCAATTCATTTCAGACCTAAAAAAAGGTGGGGAAAAATGCTTGGAAAATCTAAAAGGATTTGTGTTTGGATGCTTGAAAACCATACTCAGGGCTTTCTTTTCAATTGCTTAAGAATTAATCAGTCTCAGGAAAATGAACCGACAAACTACTTGTAAGAAATCGCAGAATCAGAGGCAATATTTCATTTTAGACTCAATGATTTGTGTTCCAAAATAATTGTCTTTTTGTCTAAAAAAACTAATAAATCTGTTTATGTTCCAGCCTTTCAATCCTTTTTTTCCAGTGTTCAATTTCACTGCTACCTCAAAGATCATTATTAACTCTGCCTGAACTCCTTGTTCTACTGGTCACGCAGGTAAATGTGTAGCAGCTACACTCAAATATGTAACTCATAGTACACAAAATGTTATACTCAATGTTTTCATCAAGTGATGTATCACACAAAGCTTCTTCTATATTTGCACTATGCTCTAGCTCTTAAAGAAAATCCCATCTGAGGTCTTATTTCTTATCATAGAACTGCAGAACACCAGGCTAGAAGGGAACTCAAGGACAAGTGATGTATCACACAAAGCTTCTTCTATATTAGCACTACGCTCTAGCTCTTAAAGAAAATCTCATCTGAGGTCTTATTTTGTATCATGGAACTGCAGAACACCAGGTTAGAAGGGAACTCAAGGACCACCTGGTCCAACCTTTCTAGGCAAAGCATGATCTAGACTAGATGTCTCTCGTGAGACACCTCCCCCCCCCACAGTCCTGCCTTCAGCTCTGGGGCAACAACACTAGAGGGATGTGGAGCTGTTGGAGTGAGTCCAGAGGTCCTAAAGGGAATATGAAGATGCTGCGAGGGCTGGAGACGCTCTGCTCTGGAGCCAGGCTGAGAGAGCTGGGCTGGGGCAGCTGGAGAAGAGAAGGCTCCTGAAGGGGACACCTTAGAGCAGCTCCAGGGCCTAAAGGGGCTCCAGGAAACCTGGAGAGGGGCTTTGGACAAGGGATGGAGGGACAGGACAAGGGGAATGGCTTGAACCTGCCAGAGGGGAGTCTGAGATGAGCTCTGAGGCAGAAGCTCTTCCCTGGGAGGGTGCTGAGGCGCTGGCACAGGGTGCCCAGAGAAGCTGTGGCTGCCCCATCCCTGGCAGACAGGGTCTTGGAGCAACCTGCTCTAGTGGAAGGTGTCCCTGTCTGTGGCAGGGGTTGGGATTGGATGAGCCTTCAGGTCCCTTCCAACTCAAACCAATCTGGGATTCCACGTCCCAGCACCCTGCCCATATATATAAGAAAGGAATATACAGAAAGGAATTTATGACGTAAAGTGTGTAAAGCTGTCTTTGAATATCCTCCTAAGGTTTCTTTTCAATGAGCATCTTCTAAGCCACTGGTTTCCTCCTCTGATACTGGGTGAGATGCTTACATTTCTGTCTTGTGAGGCATGTAATGTGTTTGTGCATTGCTTGCTCACTAGGACTGATCCCCTGACGAAGCTCATGTGTATGAAGCCAAACACAAGGTCATGAAATGCCTGATGAAAACTGCACCACACTGACTGAGTTCATTCTCTTGGGTTTCACCAACCATCTGGAGGTGGAGAAACCTTTGTCTGGGCTCTTCCTACTCATCTACATCACCACTTTGGTGGGGAACGTTGGCCTCATCGTGCTCGTCCAGCTCAATGCCTGCCTTCATACCCCCATGTACCACTTCCTAAGCAATTTATCTTTCTTAGACCTTATATGTTCGTCTGCCATTGCTCCCAAGATGCTGGTGAGTCTGTTAGCACAGCAGAAGACCATTTCTTTCACTGGCTGTGCAACACAGATGTTTTTCTTTGCTGCCTTCGCTGATGCCGAGTGCCTCATTTTGGCTGCGATGGCCTATGACCGCTATGTGGCTGTGTGTCGCCCTCTTGTCTACACTGTTGTCATGTCCCGCAGGGTCTGCGCCATCATGGTAGCTGGGGCTTATCTCAGTGGAGGTCTGACCTCACTGGTGCACACATCTTTCACCTTCACATTGTCATTCTGCAGCTCCAACGTGATCGATCATTTCTTCTGTGATATTCCCTCACTGCTGGAGCTCTCCTGCTCCAACACGTACATCAATGAGGTTCTCCTCTTCACCCTGTGTGGCTTTATACAAACCAGCACCTTCCTGGCCATCGCTGTTTCCTACACCTGCATCCTCAGCACCATCCTCCGGATCCATGTGGCAGACAACAGGCACAAAACCTTTTACACTTGCACCTCCCACCTCATGGCTGTTGGGTTGTTCTACGGCTCCCTCCTCTTCACGTATCTACAGCCTGGTTCCAGCCACTCAGTGAACACAGACAAAGTGATTTCTGCATTTTATACCCTTGTTTTTCCCATGCTCAACCCCTTCATTTATAGCCTGAGGAACAAAGAGGTGAAGGATGCTCTAAGGAGAATGGTAGAGAGAAGAGTGTTTTCGCAGTGATTTTCTTAGGAGTGAAAAGATAATGTGTTTCTGGTGGAATAGACCATGAAAATACAAATGATGGGAACTACCTGACTTAAATGTATGTGCCTTGTTAGGAATGTCTGCATCTGAACTTACCAGGTTCATTGGTAATCACTGGGAAAAAAAGCAGCCAACTTACAAGGTGATTCACCATATCACGAAACAGAAGCCCAGGTCAGATGGTTCCCATCCCAGAAGGATCCTTCTCCTCTGCTCTAAGTTCTCTCTAGAGCCTTCTCTTCTCCAGGATGAATAATCCCCACTCCCTCAACCTGTCTCCTCTATCCCAAATGCACAGGAAAGGTCTATTTTTGCAGCTTATGCTTATCGAGACAACTCTCAACCAAGATGCTTTAAAGAAAAGTCCTATTTAAACAACTATTACATACACGTGTAATTGTATGTATTAAACTTGGAAAATTAAAACCTTTTGTACCTATTTAGCAGCCAGCTTTGCCATAGCCTCTATAGTGAGAGGAATCTCATCTCCTCACAATTTATGGCACTTTTAGGACTGGGCTTGTTCGTGTTTCACCATGCATCCTTCCTGCTTGTTCTGCTCCCACTAGACATCTTCTGTGCTTTTCATCCTGTGTTTTTACCTTAAAGACTTTCCTACTTTTCCCATAATCTGTTTCTGCCTTTATACCACAAGCCCTCATTTCCCTTCTCATGGCTTAATTAGTTATTTCTGCTTAATTGTGCTATAAAATGTTTGCTGACGGGTATGGTATTGGCTGCATCATAGTGTTACAAAGCACATACACACTGTTGTAGTACACCGGTATCTGGATGCAGTATAAACAAATATGGTACATACTTAGGAAGTTATTAAATATCCTGGTGACTCTTAGCCCAAAACACACATAAATACATGTCTGCGACATGCAGAGTTCACTCATGTGGTATATATCTGAAGTGCAAGCTGAGAACAGAGGCTGAGTGACTAAGATGAATTAAAATGATGTTATTTCTTAGCTTACACACAGGAAACTCTGAACTGAATGAACCTTAGGAAAGATCAACAAATACAAGATGTTTTTGTCATTTTCTTTGTGCGTTGTTTTTAGTGTTTTGTTTCCTCCATTCTTCTGGTTCTGGTTTTTTGCTTTCCGTCCTCACCCCGTGTTATAGCCCCAGGTCACCACCAAGCTACCTTGGTCAGGTGGGAGAAGATAAAAGCTTGGGAAACTTTTCCTTCATCTTTATCTTACGGTGTTCTGTTGGGATGCAGAACAGTTCCTCACGCAGGGAACAGCCACCTATGGGGAAAGGAATAACGACGCATTCAGCACAGGCAGGGACAACATAGGAAACAAAAAGCTTTCGCTTTTTGAAATGAACTTGCAGGTGTGGGATGAGGAGGGCCTGGAGCACAAGTGTGATGGGGAAGGGCTGAGGGACCTGGGGGTTTAGTGTGGAGAAGAGAAGGCTCAGGGGGGACCTGATCGCTCTCTGCAGCTGCCTGACAGGAGGATGGAGCCAGGAGGGGGCTGGTCTCTGCTCCCAAGGGATGGAACAAGGGATGGGACAAGAGGAAATGGCCTCAAGCTGCCCCAGGGCAGGTTTAGCTGGAGCTGAGGAACAATTCCTTGCCCAGAGGGTGCTCAGGGCAGGGCTGGAGTCACTGTCCCTGGGGGTGGTATCCCAAACCCTATAGTTGAAGCCTCAGTGTCAGGGGTTAGTGGTGGCCTTGGCACTGCTGGGGAATGGTTGGACTTGATGATCTTAAAGCTCTTTTCCAACCTAGGTAATTCTATGATTAATTATATCCTGCTTAATACACCGGGTGCGATGGGCTGCTTTGGCTGCGCACTTTCCTGTTGTTCTAGCACTCAACCCCTTCCACTTCCCGGTGCCTGCAGAAGCCCTTCTAGTTCTCCTCGCCCGCTCCTCACTGTGCAGCTGCACTACGGGGCTCCCAGTCCCGCTCTCTGCAAGCCCAGCACCGCTCCCACGTTCCTCCCCAGCCCTTGGCAGCCTGCTCCTGCAGCGCGGGGGCAGAGGAGCTGGGGCACGGCAGCCATGGAGCGGTTTGTGCTGGGAGGGACCTTAAAGC
>NW_009933744.1:566-1162 GCF_000696875.1 Nestor notabilis | reverse complement strand
TTACATGCTGGGCCGGGGCGCTCCTCCCTGTGGGGCGGATGCCTTTGGGATGACTGAGTGGCTCCAAGCTGTGCGTGAGCGCTGCCGCCCTGCTCCACTCCCTACCCCCTAATTAAGCGTGGCCGTGGTGTGGGATCCCATCCATAGGGATGCAGTGATGGGCAGGGAGGGACCAGCACATCCCGGGCCTCGGGGATGGTTGTCCCGGTGGGATGAGTGGGGCTGGTGGGATAAGGGGATGCTGTGGGAGCATCGTGGTGGCACGGAAGTGCCGAAGTGAAGGTCCCCCAAAACATCATGGTCCTGGGCAGGATTTGGGGCAATTGGAGGTGGTTAAAGGTGGGGTTTGACCCTGGGTTAAGCTCCTGCAGATCCCTCCTCTGGTCCTGCCCCTTGGCCAGCAGACACGGGGATGCTGCAGCCATGTGTGGACCATGGTACCCACCAAGGCCACGCTGGTGCTGGTGGCACTGCTGAGATACATGTGGAGACGTGGCTGAAGGCTCCAGGCCACAGCTCATGATGTGGGGACATGGTGGCACGGGGACCTGGTGGCACGGGGACATGGTGGCCCGGGGACATGGGGGGACCGGGGA
>NW_009933744.1:0-403 GCF_000696875.1 Nestor notabilis | reverse complement strand
AGTGGGACATGGTGCCACGGGGACCTGGGTGCAGGGGGACATGGTGGCACGGGGACCTGATGGCACAGGGACATGGTGGCACTGGGACATGGTGGCATTGCAGCACCAGGGGCAGCTGGGAGCCAAGTGCAGGGGTTGTGGATGAAGATGCTGGGACAGGGATGGAGGGGAAAGGGATGGATGGCCGTGGATGGCGGGGACAGGGATGTCCATAGATGGAGGGGACAGAGATGTTTGACCATGAGTGGAGGGTACAGGGATGCTTATCTACGAATGGAGGGGACAGGGATGTTCATGAATGGAGGGGACAGGGATGCTTGTCCATGGGTAGAGGGGACAGGGATGCTTGTCCGTGGACGGAGGGGACAGGGGTGTTTGGCCATGGGGGGGGGGGGCAGGGGAG
>NW_009933743.1:0-2474 GCF_000696875.1 Nestor notabilis | reverse complement strand
CCATTCTATCATTCTATGATTCTATGATTCTAATCAAGAACAGTTTGTAGTATGCAAAATCCTGAGGAGGCTGTCTATCATGTAAATTTAGACAGCAAGTTCTCCAGTTCAGAAAGTCCCACATAGTGCACAGGACCTCCCACAGTGAAATCTCCATTTCTATACACATATATATGCATATAAAATAACTCTGGGATAATGCAGTAACTGAAAGAAAAATCCGCCTTAACTGTTGAGAACAGAACAATGGCAACAAACTCCCATTTAGAAATTTTATCTTCCTATTTTGAATGCCTTCATTTTCTTTTATTTTCTTCTTTGGGTTTTCCTCTTATGCAGGTTGCAGAAGTATAAGAGGATATAGATCTATTGAGCTTGGATTAGAAGAGAATGTCCTGACTTCCAGCTGCAGACCTTTTATGGTAGTTTGAGATAGAAAGGATTTCTTATGCCATTATCAAGATCTTTTCTGGCAGCAACTTTCATAGTGCTGTCAGATTAGAGTCCCCCTCGTTAACTGTCAGCCACTATCTGTTTTTCAGTGGGAGAGAGGAGAAGGAGAGAATAATAATCCTCATATATACCGGATGGCCTGTAGGAGAGAAATGTCATTTAATGACATTTGTACAGCAGATAACACCAGGCAAAATGAAGAGCAGGACTGATTTTATTTATTATTTTTTTCTCTCCAGAACTCCTAGAAGAAATGTTTGTTACTGCTCTCACTCAAATTGGCTTTGCAAGTGACTTGGAGGTTTTATGTCAGAAATTACTCAGAGATCACTGGAGGGATAACAGAGCCCCTTTTGCAGTCCCAAGCACACTAGAATATCTTCCTTTGCACTTCGTGACTGACAGCAGCTTCCTTTCATCCTCAGGCAGTGGACAAATTAAAAGACAATCCTGGTCCCTGTGTTTCCCTCTGATTACTGTGCACAAGCTCACTCTCAGCTGTCAGACTGTGCTATTACAGCACCTCACCTACTTTTCTCTTCATAAACAGGAGAGAATGAATTGTCTAAAGGTTTTGCAGGTTTTTTTCAGGAGACTTTTCCTTTTCCCTTAAGAAAGTTTTTCTGAGCTCTAGCTGGCAAGCCTCTGGACTTAGTGTATTCTTTGGCAGAAGCACAAGCTACCCTCAATCATCCGGAACAGAGCTGATTTGGTGTGTCATCCTTCCAGGTTTTATTTCCACCAAAGAATTCTGTGTTCCTCTGCCTCAGAAAATACCTAGAAACACCAAATTAAAATTTAAACATAACTGTGAAAGGTTGGGAACAAATTTACTAGGTATGACATCCTTAAAAAGGTACACAGACAGCATTTTATCCTTGATTCTTTCAATGATCTTATCTCTTAGGGTAGCTGAAAAAGTTTAGGGATTTCCAGCTCCCTCCCCATTCAGAGCATGGACAGTCTAATTATTCATAAAACAGGTATGCAAAGCCCACAACCAATATCATGGCTTTCTAAAATCACCTTCACTGATTTTACCCAGCCTTGCAGTAGAAATAGAGTGAACAGCCGGGGAGGAAAACACGAGCAGTCAAAGTCTCAAGAGAAGTCACTGCCTTACCAAATCAGAACTTAAGGTGGTTCCAGAAGAAGATTCAAGGAGTAAAGCTAGACAAACGAGCATCTTCAGTAGCAAATTCTGTGCTGCATCTTACTTCATAGTTTTTGTCAGTAAAGTAACTGGTAACATACCTCATATGGTCTGAAAAAGCCTTGTTATTTTGTGCATAGAGTCCAGTTGTAGTACAAGTAGGGGCTTTTTGCTTCGTATTTGCAATATTCAAAGGCTTGCAGCATGCTTTGCAAAAACAGATGTTGCTATATCCCTTGACAAGTCAGGCCTTAAATGTGAGTTCTTTTAGTCAGCAGTTGCAAGATGATAAGAAATGTATTTTTCTCCTTTTTCTCTTCTTATCTGTGACAGTATTTGTTCTTCTTTTTCCTCAGCAGTACTGTCTCAAGCATCTTGTTCAGTCCTTGTTTAGATCTCCGTATGAAACCTGTGCAAGACAGACACGGTCCCACATCATAGCACAAATCGTCTGTGTCCTCGCCAGAGCAGAGAGAACATGAGCCACGTTGTTGGCATTTCTTATAACCAACTTCACACGCTTCCTTGGCTTCCCTTGTAGATGTATGCAAGTCCATGCTGTGCCATATGAAGCCTAACCATGGTGACTTCATGAATTAGGAGGTAAAATCCTGTCATTACAATTTTCAAGTTTGGAGAAAATTTCTTAAATTAGTAGGAAACATACTTGTAGCAAAGGAAAGGAAAAAAAAAAAAGACAAACAAACCAGAACAATATGTTCAGTCTTAGACTACATGAGAAAATAACCTAATGGATCTCAAACTGAGAGAAAGGAAAATACAGATCAAACCACATGAGTTCACCTTGTAGCTCATTATCTTGCAAATTGCCCACATGTATAATTGTCCTGGGTTCAGCTACAGCAGT
>NW_009933742.1:8368-9631 GCF_000696875.1 Nestor notabilis | reverse complement strand
GGGTCCCGACCTCAACATCCAACTTCTCCCCAATATTCAGCTTCTTCCCTCTGTAAACGTTCCATCCCTACGAAATTACCGGGATTTGCTTCATTTTCTCCCGTATTTATATAGTAGTTTCAGGCATCCCGCAGATTTAGAGGGGCAGGTTCGCATGAGTTAGTTTTTCCTCTTCTTTTTTCTCCTTCTTTTTCCCTCCTTTTTCCCCTTTTCTCTTTTCCTTTTTTCCCCCCTCTTTCTCTCTTTTTTCTTTCAACCCGCAAATGTCCCAACGCTTTAACCTCACCGCAAAGACGGGGAAAACCAACCAAACTGGTCGTTTTCCAGTTTTCCAAGGGGAAAATAAGGAGGAAAAAAAAACCCGCCCTTAAAGTGTATTGTAGCCAGGGTCTCCTTGGTCGGGGCTGGCGAGGGGACGGGGGGGACTTTGTAGCTGTCACCTCGCCAAATGTCATCCCAATCTCGCAGCGCATCCACTTTCCCATCATCTGCTTTCCTTTTTTTTCTCCCTGTGTTATGGGTTATTATTTCTAGGCATACACCGAGAATTATATATATCTAAAAAAAGGGCAAAATCCAAGCGGGACCCTTCTCCCCGCATTTATTAAACAGGAAATTTTCCTCCTGACCGTGATCAAGTGGCGAAACTCAAACCTGGGGAAAACCACGCAGGCTGCAAAACACACAAGCTGGGGGGATTTGGTGAAGTGCTTTTCTGTAGCAAATGAAGTAAAACAGACGGCAAGGGAAAGGATCAAAGGATTACAACAATATTTGCACAACATGACTGGGAATAATGAAAAGAGAGAGCGGCCGGCGGTTTTAGTACCTCTTGAATGTAAAATTGGCCACTCGAGTGTTATCTGTCGATAATGATATATCCAGGGAGTGCTGGCCGAGTGACTTGGAATTAGTGGTGCATGATTCTTGTTAAATCGCGAGGCAATTTCTGGAATCGACTTTTCTTTGTATAAAGAACAGTCCCTCGCCCCCTCCAGCCTTCCCGCAAATTACCAGCTGAGTTCTCTCCCCCTTTTTTCCCCTATATTTTCCTTCTTTTTTTTTCCCCCTCCCTTATTTTCCAGCCTGTGATATCATCTTAATCTGCAAGATCTCCATTGCGAGATATTAAATACATTGGGGAGGGGGATTAAGGAGCCGCCGCTCCGGACGGGGTTGCGCTGGACAAGGTGTAGGGGAGCCGCGCTCGTTCCGCGCTCGTTCCGCGCTCGTTCCGCGCTCGTTCCGCTTTAACCAAACAGG
>NW_009933742.1:8037-8320 GCF_000696875.1 Nestor notabilis | reverse complement strand
AATCAAAAGAGAGAAAAGCCCCACTATGGTGTTTCCAGAGGTTATTTCTCAAAAGTTTATTTGGAAGCAGCTGTAATTCGGAGCAAAAAGTGGGGTGGGGTTTTGAGGGGAATAGGAAGGGTTTTGGGATATTGCTATGCCGTTTTCAATCGTTCCGTATTTCAAACGTCGAAGCGTTTAAATCATAGGTGTGGAATGACAGGAATTATATAGAGAGGGAGGCACAGTCACAGCGGCCACCGGAGAGCGGGTGATGGGCTACAGACTGGTTTGACTTCCCCTT
>NW_009933742.1:7618-7960 GCF_000696875.1 Nestor notabilis | reverse complement strand
CGTGAGGTTTCTCCCTTCTTTGTAAGATTCAACCGCCAGGAGAGAAGCGGAAGGTGCTGGGAGGGATGTGCCCCGTTTTGACGGATTTTTCCCTTTTAACTTTTTCCCTCCCAATTGTTGGGATGGTTTTTCCTCCTCTCTGCTCTTCAGTTTCCACCCCGCTGGGCCAGGGCCGGGTGAACCAGCTCGGAGGAGTGTTCATCAACGGTCGACCGCTGCCCAACCACATCCGTCACAAAATCGTGGAGATGGCCCACCACGGGATCCGGCCCTGCGTGATCTCCCGGCAGCTGCGGGTGTCCCACGGCTGCGGCTCCAAAATCCTCTGCAGGGACCCGGAGA
>NW_009933742.1:7291-7518 GCF_000696875.1 Nestor notabilis | reverse complement strand
CCGCTCTCCTTACGTTACAATGAAGATTTCTTTAGAGGGACAGAAGTTTTTCAGGTGGATACGCAGGGAAAAGAGAGAGGAGAGGAAAGAGCTTTAATAAAGCTGCAATTTGCAGGCTCCGATGGGTAGAAACCGGTGCCGAGTCGAAGGCTACGAATAATTTAAGTGATTGCCTATCCCCACCCCATGTGCAACAAGTGGTGTGAGTTTAAGCGTTTGCTTCTGCC
>NW_009933742.1:5201-7262 GCF_000696875.1 Nestor notabilis | reverse complement strand
TAATAAATCGCTGGGTGTACATAAAGCATCCCCTGCACCCCCTTCCTGCCTCCTTCTCCCATGGGGCTTAGGATAAACCCATCCTGCCTGATCTCTGTGCTCCCCAGGGACTCTACTTTTAGGGTGGCCAATATTTGGCCTTTCCCCCGCTTTTTTGTCCTCCTTTCCCCCCTTCAAATCCTTATTTTCAGCCCCCCAAACTAGGAGCCAGGGCAAGAAGGGTTGAACCGAGCAGAACAGCTTTTCATTTCAATTAAAAGTGCTTTTTCTCTCCCCTTTCCCTCTCTCTGCACACGCGGGCACGCACCGGTGTCCCTTGATCACAAAAGCAGGTTGCAACTCCTGACGTGGAGAAGAAAATCGAGGAATACAAACGGGAAAACCCCGGGATGTTTAGCTGGGAGATCCGAGACAGGCTCCTAAAGGATGGGCACTGCGACCGGAGCACTGTGCCCTCAGGTGAGAAGGCAGCTTGGCAAGAAAGACACCCCGATTCCCATAGGAAGATGGAGGGAAATTAGGATTGTCACCACAAAATGCTTCCAGGGGCTATAAACATCTTCTCGGCCTTTGCTTTGACAGGGGAGAGGGGAAAATAAATCACTCCAAGCAAAGCCACAGCAGCAAATAAACATCAGGGGGGTTGTGCCCCGACCACGCTGCGGTCTGCTGGGAAAACAAACATAAACACAACGGTTTTCCCAACTTATCCCAACTCCTGTGAAAGCAGAGAGGGATGTCCCGGATGTGGAGGGAGCCTGCCTGGAAGCAGCCCCCAAATCCAGGGTTAGAGGGACCCTGGTTGTCCTGTTGGGACCTGCTTGCTCAGTGGGGGCTGCAGAGCAGCGTCTCCATCAGCCAGGGAACGCCATCGCCCATGGAGAGCGACCTTGTACCCCAGTATCGGGCCTGCAGGGATGTGCTTGGGGTCTTATGAGCTCTTTAGGTCCTGACTGTGAGCTCCCCTCTATTTTTGGGGGGTGAGCCTGCCCCATAGGACACATCTCCCCCAAAGCAAGACAGGGCCCAGGTCTGAACCCAGCTTTTGGGCTCCTATTTGGGGCTGGGGTGGAAGCTGTGTACTGGGGGGCTTTTTTGCTGTCAGAAGGCAGGTTGTACCCCGGGGGTGCACACCTTGGGGTGTTGCACTGGCTGTGATGCTCCAGGGAGTGTTGTGCACAACCGGGTGCTGCTCATGCCGGGTGTCTCGGGGGGATGGTGATGAGCACATCCAACTTTGGGTGTCCACCTTGGCAGCTCGGTGACCTCAGGAGTGTTTTGGAGGGCACGGAGGACCAAGCAGGTGTGTACCCCTGAGAAAATGGGGTGTGGATGCCCTTCGTGTGTGCACAAGGCCTCCTGCCCAAGTCCTGCAGCCCCAGCTTGGGTGTTCCCAGCCAGCTCCCACCTCGCCTTCCCAGGCAGCTTATACTTGCCTTTTTGTCTTTGACTGTCTGAGGTTTAGTGAGTTCGATTAGCCGTGTGCTACGCATCAAATTCGGGAAGAAAGAGGAAGACGAGGACTGCGACAAGAAGGAGGAAGACGGGGAGAAGAAGGCCAAGCACAGCATAGACGGCATCCTGGGCGACAAAGGTAAAGGCGGCCGCACGTGTGCCGGGGCTTGGCTGGAGGGGACGTTGAGGAGAGGGGACATGTGTGCGTGTGTGTCCCCCCGTCAAGAGTAAGACGGGATGGATCCAGAGTCTCTTCTGTTTGTCCTCTCTGCAAGCGGAGTCGAGGGTGCAACGCAGGGCCCTGGGAGGGGATGTGGTACCCAGCCCCTCAGGCTGTGGATGCTTCCCCAGGAGGAAGAGTTGGTGGTGGTTTGCTCTGTATTAATTATATATAAGAAGGGAAAGGAGATGGCTGGGGGGGGTGGGAGGCATCTCTGGTTCCTAAATGAATTTGTTAAACAGATTTCTCTCCTGCTCTCTAAGTGGTCCCCTGAAACTCCAACTGACAGTTGACCGATTTGGCCAATCAATATCAATTAGAGGAGCTGGGATCGGCGCTGCCGCAGAGCCGCCGGCGCTGGGGAAGCGCGATGGGGAGATGGGGAA
>NW_009933742.1:4813-5162 GCF_000696875.1 Nestor notabilis | reverse complement strand
GGAAATAAATGCTGCATTCCTGATGAAAGGCATAAGGCCAGGCTGGTGTGAGGGGAAATCTCACTGTTGTCATGTCTCATGTTTGGCACTTACCTTGTGGGAGGAAAAATGGAACTCTTTAAAGGCTGTAAATGTGGGATTGGGGATGAGGCACGGCAACATGGCAATTGTCATTTGCTTTTTGGCAAGCTCGCTGGGAGTAATGATTCCACTTCGCCCCCCAAAAACGAGGGAAAGGTGATATTTTTAGGGGGCTTCACTGAGGTTTATCATGAGGAAAGTTCGGAGCAGCGGGAGGGAGGAGCTGAAGTATGGGTTTAAGCAGAAAATGATTTCCTTGTGCTGCACA
>NW_009933742.1:0-4768 GCF_000696875.1 Nestor notabilis | reverse complement strand
CAATTATCCAAGTCTTGAGGATGGGCTTCAGGAAATTGGGGTTGCCCGCTTTTCTCCCAGATTGATGGTAAAATAGCGATGGGTTCGGAGTTCCGGGATGAGAGGTATTTTCCACATCCCCAATTCGGCTGTGGGAAGCAGCAGGGGAATCGCTTCCAAAGTTTCTCCCTAGCCACAAAGTTTTCCCCATTCTGGGACAATGCGAATGAGTGGGGAAATATCGGGAGGGCACAAAAAAGAAAAAACCTTCTCCGTGTCACCATCAAACGTTCCGGAGAGTTTTAAATGAAGGTGCACAAAAGGGGTTTATTTAAGGATCCGATCCCCTTTTTTTTTCCAACCTTGAAGATGAACTTCACTTACAAAGACCTTCAAGTCTATTGAAGCTTTATAAGTAAAAGATTCCTGACCACAAAAGCAAACAGTAGAAGAAGAGAAAAAGGGGGGAAAAAAGGGAGGGGGGGAAAGGGGGAAAACCCTGGGCTGCCTTAAAATGGGAGTAAAGGGATGGGGGA
Organism: Nestor notabilis; assembly: GCF_000696875.1. Taxonomy (NCBI): domain Eukaryota; kingdom Metazoa; phylum Chordata; class Aves; order Psittaciformes; family Psittacidae; genus Nestor; species Nestor notabilis. The sequence continues at coordinate 4,253 of NW_009933742.1, read as the reverse complement.
GGGAGGGCTTGTCTATTCTCATTCTAAATTCGGCAAGGAGGAGAAAAAGTTTGGACAAAAGGCCGAGGAAGGGAAGAAAGGGAGATAAATTATTCAAAACTCCCTGCTGTTAGATAGTTTTGTAATATTATAGGACCGTCTGTTGGAAAAAGGGGAGCCGTTGGACGTTGCAAAATGTTGCTTGTGATTTGGAAACAGGCGATGCTCATTTGCAAATCGGGGCTATTGTGTCCACTAAAAGCTCCCCCCAACACTTTGAGGTCATTTTATATATATGGGGGGGGGAAGATTTGGGGGTTCGAGATTAATTTTATTTGAGCCTCATCACTTAAAAAAAATATCATTTTTAAGATCGTTGATTTATTTTCATGTCCGTGCGCATTTGCCCCATCACCACCCCCAAAATCAAACGCGGAGGGATGGAGCTTGAGGCTTTTTATTCCTTAAGACGAGGCAGAAGTGCGTGTCAATAAGTAAACCGAAACGCTCTCTTCTTCCTCCATGGGTAATATCGCGGACAAATAAATCACGGCTCTCCGTTTCTGTGTGAAACAAGCTCGGTTTGAATTCAGGGCTAATATGGGCAAATTCCTGACGCCGGGGCCCGCGGTACCTCCGCGGCTGCGCTCCCCTCGCGACCTTTCAGAAAAACCCCGCTTTATCCCTAATATTTTTAATCCTTTTTTCCCTCCTATGCCATCGCGTCTTGACTCTTCTTATGGAAAATTTACCCCAAAAAAAGCTCCGGCTTTGGGGCTCGGAGGGTGGGAGCATCAACCGCGGCAGAGGGATGGAGACCCAAAGCCGGCCGAGCGCTGCCGCGATCGCAGCAAGTTCCAAAGCGATTAAAAACTAACCCCTAAAAACTAATAATGATGAAAACTAAACTCAAATTTACCGCCGTCAATGTGTGTTTTCACGTCCGGAAAAGTTGTTATGGCCCCGATTAAGGGAATGGATGATTTAACTTGTCAAATACTCAGGGGCGGTGAGTGTAGGCTCGGGTTTGACTTTTATTTTTGGCTCGAAAATAATCATATTCTTTAGAGATGCGGGTCCCTCCCCATCCATTTTCCTTGGGAAAATAAAAGCACAACCGCGCTCCTGCCACTTGTTCTCCAGCTCCGCTTTTACTGTGCGGCTTTGGGTTGGGTTTGGGGGGGGGTTAAAACGCATTTGTATTATTCTCGCCGATGGGGGGAGAGGGGGAAAACTTTGTTTTGGCCTTTTTCCTCTTGACAAACGTCTTTGCTCCATTTGCGGGTTCTCCTTGCGGGGAGCCGGAGGAAGACAGCCCTAAATGCTCTCTCTTTTTAAGTGTTAAAGAAAGCTTCCACCCTGCGCCTGTTTCTTTCTATCGTCTGCTTGGCATTTAATAATGTTAAGACTTATTAGAGCTGGTAATGAAAACTGTGGCTGTTGAATAGGGAGCTGTGTTGGAGAAGGGTGTAATAGCTCCAAGGCATGCTAAGAAATGTATTTATCCCCAATCAGTACTCACTCTCTGAGTTCCCAGCACAAACGTTAAGTTGAAGGGTTTTAAGGCAGATTAAATTGAGCCTTTATTTCTTTGCACTTTCATCTTTAAACGGCTCACTCCAGCTCGCCCTGGGCATATATTCATGAGGCTTCACTTTATTTTTTTTCCCCCTTATTTTATTATTTATTTAATATTTTTTTCCCTATCCTTGTTAAAACCGAGTTATTATTATTTGGGTCTGTTGTTATTTATCATGACTGTGGGGTTTATTAGGGAGGGTCACGCGTGGGTGATGCGCTGCTCTTCCGTGCTGCTCGGTGGAGATGGAGGAGGAAAAGGGGGGAATTTGGGCACCCCCAAATCTCAGGGGGTGCTGGGGAAGGTGCTCAGCCTTTAGTGCGGGAGGAGCAATAGGGGGAGCTCATCCTGGCGGGGTATTAATTGCAACCAGACGTGGATGAAAGCGGGGCGCTGGGGTTATGCGGGAGGAGAGGGAAGTTCAGAAGTGTGTCGTGTCCGTCCCCCCCCCGATGTGTAACCCCACGGTCACGCGTGGAACAGCCGGTCCTGGTCCCCCTGTACCGCGGCGGGATGCGGGGCACAATGCCCGCGGAGGGTGTGCTGACTCGGGTGGTGCTCGCAGGGTGCAGGGGGGCCCCGTTGGTTGATGCCTGGGCTGAAATCAAGGACGTTTCATTCATTTCCTCCTCATCATTTCGCCAAACTCCGCTTCCCGACGCGGAGTTTCTTCCACTGATCGTTGCTTCGTTACCCACCCGCGAGATGGGGAAACCCGAGTGGGAAAACAGGGAGGGGTGGATTTTTGTTGGGGTTGGGAACTGCGTCCAGGTGTGAACAATATCTTGGAGGGGACGATATTTGGACATTTGGAGGTGATAATTTAATTTAGTAGCGGTCATTGATACTTATTTAGGGTGTTTGGAGGGGGTTGGAAACAGAAGGAGGCTGGACTGGCTATACAAGGGCCTGCAAATTGAATTAGGAGGGAAAGGGATAAGGAGAAAGTGAGGGACCCACCCCCCCCCCCGGAAAGGGGTTTTGCTTCCCAAGATGGGGGGGGGAGAGTGATGTGGAGTCAATTTATCAGCAAACAATCTGCATTGATTTAAAACCAACAAGCGCTTTCTCTGTAAATGTATGTTTAGAAGGGAGATGGGGGGGAGATGGGGGGGGCGGTAAGAGACACTTCATCAAATCAAGGGATTACGAAAGGTTGGCAATCTAATCAAACAGAGCCCAGGCGGGATTTGTGAGTGTTGCGAGTGGGATCAGCTCTAATAATGGGGGGCAGGAAAGAGATAGGGTAGTGTCAAGCAATTCATTGGCTTTAGGCTGAGTTATTCTGTGCATATTTCAGGGAGAAGAGGGAAAAAAAAGGAAAAAAAAAGAAGCAGGGAGAGGGAGAAGGAAGGGGGGTGGATGTGAGCACACACGGAGCTTACATGGCACAAAAAAAGCTGAGACAAATGAGGTACAACAATAAACACAGATAACAATTACAAAGGCAAACAGTGGCTTTTGGGAACAAGTAGCTGCAGAACCTGGTCTACATAAACAAAGTAGGCAAATGTTTGCAAGATAAACTCCTTCCTAAATCAAGTGTGACGGGAAGGAGAGAAGAGAGGAGGAGAGATAAGGTTGGAAGGGGGAATAAACGAGTATAATCTAATACAAGACGTTTTAAAAAACAAACTTAAGACAAGGATGCGGGGAGAGAGGTTCAATTATACAGTAGGGAGTGAAATAATCTAAGGGAGATGTTTGTGATCCAGGGTTTGTTTGAGTTTTTTTTCTTTTCCTACATCATTCCCCCCCTTTGCTATGGGGGAGAAGAATCGGTTCAATCATAGACCAAGGAATAGAAAAGGGAAATGTTGGTATCGGAAGCGCTGGCTGGCAGGTGGGGTGCCCGGGGTTCAGCTCGGATGGGAAAGGAAATACATTCTAGACGTTATAATCTCTAATTTGAAGGTGGATGGTAGATTACATTGCCCTGGGAGGGGTAGGAAGCAGATATTTGGCGATGCGGGAGAGATGGATGCCGTGATAGGGGAGCAGAGGAAGGAAGCCGTAAAGGTCTAGTTCTAATCCGAGGTTTCGCCCGTAATTGGGGTAGGAGAGAGGAGGCAGAGATTGAATTAAGCGGCAGGAAAGGCTGTGAGGCGAATGTGTGATCCAGGTGTGCGCGGGGTTTATCCGGAAACAAACAGATCCCCCCCAAAAAAACCCCTCTCTTAACCCCCAAATAATGTAAAGAAATAGTTTAAGGCTGTGTTGGGGCTTATTCTCTTTTATAAAGCCATGTATATATGGATCTCTCCAAATGAGAATTGTATATAAGAGAGGAGAGACGTGTCTGCAGTGTGGTTAAAGGAATTAGATATTTACCAGTTTGAAATAAGCCTGGTTATAAAAAAAAAGGGGGGAGAGAGGGAGAGAGACACTGAAAAGATGAGACGGGAGAACACTTCAAACGAATTCATCATCTGGAGTGGTGAAGGGGAGATTTAGAGACAGTATTGGGAAGTTATTTAGATATTAATAACATATTTTCCTGAGGCGTCAGGAGTGCCTCCATACGCACTTTTTTCTCGCAGCTATTTGGCTGGGTGAAATATGGGAGACCCAAATGTTGGGAAGAGATAACACAATCAGCCTAGCCCTGGTCCTGTGACTGCATCATAGCATTAAACCCGGATTAACCTCCCCTTTCTTCCCCTCCCCCTCTCCCAGTTCTTCCCCCCCCATCCCA
>NW_009933741.1:0-3171 GCF_000696875.1 Nestor notabilis | reverse complement strand
CGCACGGGGCCGGTTTGGGGCCTGAGCTCAAGTTACCGAATACTGAGTTATGGGCCTCAAGAAGACCGAGTTCTGCATGTTGATGCTGGAGAAAAGAGCCCAAGTCCCGTGTTTTGGGGGCTCGAAGTGCCGTGTGTTGGGGCTTGGGACCCATCTCACTTGGCCCATTTTAGGCCTCTGAAACTCAGACTGAGAAGTCATAGTTTCTCTGGCTCGGAAATGGAGACCAAGTCCCGTGTTTTGGGGTGGGGAGCTCAGAAACAGACCCAAGTGCCATGTTTTGGGGCACTGGCACTGGGCTCATTGTCCTGATCTGGGGATGTGGAACAGACCAAGAGTGTTTGGGGCATGTGGAACTGGGCTGGTCTCAGGTCTTGACAGGACAGACCAAGTGCTGTATTATGGAGTCAGAAAGACCCAAATCCTTTGTTTGGGTGTACTGGAGCAGAGCTGGAGTCCCACAGGGCTGGGGCTGGCTCCTCAGGGCAGTTTTGGGGCTGGAGGACAGATACAAGCGTTGTGGTTTGGGGCTTTAATGGGCTTCTCTGGCACTCGGGGAGACCCAGTGGGAGCTGTGTCCAGAGCCCTAGGCGGGAGCGGGTGGTATGATGAGAGAGCACACGACTTTGGGCCCTGGTTCTTGCTCCCATGCTGGGCTTGGCCGAGACCACAGCTCCTCCTGAGGGGTTTGGGGCTCATAAAAAGAGACCAAGTGCTTCGTTTGGGAGGCTCAGAGCTGGGCTCATGTGGCCTGCATTTTAGTCTCTGTTTCTAAGCTAAGTCCTGCGTTTTGGGGCTGAGGTTCAGAGCTCAGGAAAAGACACTAAGTGCTGATTCTGGGGGCTCAGAACTAGGTTCATGTGGTCAGTGTTTTAGCTGAGAAACAGAGGCTGCTTTGGGAGCTTGAACTTGGGGTCATCCAGCCTGGTACTGCCCTTGATGTGCTTTGGGATGTGTCTGGGTTCTGGGAAAGCTGGAGATGTTTCTCCCTTGTTCCCACAGGTATTATTTTAAATGGGTCTTTCTGTTTTCAGCTGTTGTGGATTGATGTGAAGGGCAGTAGGCAAATCAAGTAGTGAAAGTTCAGTTGACTATTCTGATAAGAAAACAAAGGTGTGAACTCCCCACATAGTTAGATTTGATGCCACAGATCCCAAAGACCACTGTGTGTAGGGTGACTCATAGCCGCTTCTCACCACTTGCCCTGTCTGCCTGTGTGCCAGGAGGACACTTTGAGATGCTGTTTCTGCTCCCCCTCCGCTCCAAAGGATGCCGAGAGCCTGTCTGGGAAGGCAGCCCTGGAGATGTCAGTGGAGATGTCAGAGCTGCTCCGTTTCAGCTGCAGCTGACTGAGGTTTTCAGGATGCCCAGCAGATCCCCATCACCCTGATGGCCTCACCTAGAGCCTCCCCAGCCACACACCCTTCTCCATTGGCCTCAGCTCTGTATTTAAGCTCAGGTCAGGGGCTGCATTTTGCTTCTTGAAGAGCTGTGTTGTAAGTCTTTTATTTCTCTCTTAGTTTTTCTGTTTTGTGGCTGGGCTTATTTTCTGTCTTTATTGCAGTAGTGCTACTGGGCTGCCTTTGACTCCTGTTTAGGTACCGTGGCGTTGTGCATATGGGGTGGAAGTTCCTGGTTTCCTGCTGTCCTTAGGCTTAGGTTTGTCTGTCTTCCAGTTTCATTGTCACTTGCTTGCATTGCCTGAGCTGGTACCAGTATGTGACTTCATGGGATTTTTGCTTCTACTGACTGGTAAAAGAAGGCTGGAGCATGTTCTTTTTAAGACATGCTTGTTAGCTTTTGCCCTACTGTTTACACCTAGAAATGCTCAGTCTGCTCACAGTGTAATGGTAGAACTTCTTGTTATCCTGGTCTCTGGCAAGCTACTTCTTACCTATTTAAGCCTAGATTAAAGGGGCTCTCCTGGTGACCTGTACTTATGTAGGGATACCATAGGAGACCACCTGAGAGTAAGGACACTTTTTCCAGTTCAAGTTGGAGCCCTGGAGCTTCTGTTCTTGCTCTGGATGTGGAGATGTAAGGAAGGTTTGGAGCGCTCACTGTCATTCCTGAGATTCCTTTCCTCTATATGAGGAGGGAGAAAGCTTGCAGTGATAACAGTGGGATGACTATTACCAGCTCTGCTATGACGTCTGGATTTTGAGGAGGCAGGAACAGGAAAGGCAAAAGCTGTCATCCCACATACAAAGGCCACTTAGTTTAACCTGGGTCACGCAGACTGTTCCCCACCTGGCTCCTGCTGGTGACTCAAAAGCTCCCCTTGCCTTCTCTTCAGAGAGGCTTGATTTAAATGCTGTAGTTCGGCATGCAGGACGAGAGCCTTAGAGCTGCATGCTGTGCTGGGGAGAGCTTGGTACGTTGGGGATGGCTCTGGAGGGTTGTACGCCAGCACTAATGGCTGGGGGTGTGGCAGGGGGCTGGTAACTTAGTCCCTGAGCCTGTGAACAGGCTTCCTACGGCTAAGGGATGCCTTAAAAAGCAGAAGCAAGAGGGTCTACAATGAAATACATGTGAGAAACCCAGCACAGATGTGCAACCAGTTATACTGCCCCACTGCATGATGCTAGTGGCTGCAGGTGACAGCCCTGTAGCCCCAGGGCTTGGGAGCTAGGCTTTGAGCTGTCCTGCCCAGTCCCACCTTTTTCCTCTTCCTTTCATCAGTCAGGAGCTGCGGGGTATCTCTCTTCCCTCTCTGCTTGGGGCTGCATCCTTCCACACTGCACTGAAGAAGGGGCTGCTGTGGAGCTCTGGCACCTGTAAGCAGGGGTCTTTGTCTCAGTGGGGTGGGGGCTGCGCTTAACCTGGGTTGAGCTGTTTCTCCCTCCCTGCTGTAGCTGGGACCTGAGGTAAAACTGCAGGTGCTCTGTTAGCAACAGTTTGGGGGGGGGTGGTGGTGGTGGTGAGGTAGGATGCTGATCCTGCTGCTCCGAGGTGAGGCTGGGAGTGCCCCAATGGACTTGGTGACCTAACACTGCTTGCGTGGGGCTCTGGGTAGTGCCTCTTGGTAACAAGAGCCCTGCGTGCTGCTTAGGTTGGCGCTAGGGAGTGCAAGGCTGCAGTGCTGACCACTTCATGCCCTGGGCGGGTGGATTAGGGGTGACTGTAAATGCCTTGGACCCAAACGGCTCCGTAGTTCACGCGCTGGGGATA
>NW_009933740.1:548-968 GCF_000696875.1 Nestor notabilis | reverse complement strand
CACAACCTGGTTTTCTGTAAGTGAACTCCTGGGATGTTCAGGCTCTGTAGACATCCTGACAAGGTCATTCATCAGCAGAGCCACAAAAGCTGCAAGGATCCCAGGAGGTCCCTGGGTACAGTTTCACCTCACCACTGGGTCCGGTGAAAGCCACCACACACCAGGGCATGGCAAGGCCAGACGGGAGGAGGAAGCATGACCTGACCTCTATGCACCTAAAGCCAGCTTTGGCTGCTTCTGTTCCCTGCCTCACCTGATGCAGACCAGTGCTTTAAGTTGTTTTTAAATTAACATCATTTAAAGCCACTGTTCTTTTCTCTTTCTGTCCCATGTTGCTTGTGCAACCTCCAACATCAAAGATGTAGGGGACAGTTTGTAAGCACTTAAAGATTTCTTCCTGGGTAGAGTAAAGCCAAATAT
>NW_009933740.1:0-254 GCF_000696875.1 Nestor notabilis | reverse complement strand
TTGGACACAAACAGAGAAACCAGGCATGAATCACTGGGTGACTCTGCCACTTACAACGTCAGTCTTGCTCAGTGCCTGAACCCTGTTATTATGGGTGTGTAGTCATTTTTGGATAATTCTGCCCAGGGCATTTCACTTTTCTTCACGTTGACCAAAACCTACATTTTTCTCAGTGGTCACCAGCGTTATTTCTGGTTAAATACAGAATCATAGAATCATGAAATGGGTTAGAAGGGACCTCAAAGCTCATCCAG
>NW_009933739.1:1262-2247 GCF_000696875.1 Nestor notabilis | reverse complement strand
TGGGGTACCAGGGTGGGGGGCACCAGGCAGCTCTGGACCCTGGGTTGGGTGACATCCTGGTTGTACCAGCTCCAGCGTGGTGCTTGTGCAGAAGCCATGGGTGAGGGTGGCAGCCCCTTAGTGCTGTGATGCCCCCCCAAATTGGGGGACAGACCCCACGTGAGGTGAGGACACGGCCTCAGGACATAGTGGGGTGCTGGGGGGGGATCCTTGTAGAGGTCCCCCTCGCTCTGGGTGCCACAGGGTGCTGGTACCCAGGCAAGTGCTGGCAAGAGTGTGGGCTGCAGCCATCTGCCTCCTGCGGTCAGGTGCTTTTTATAAAGTGAAGGGAAATAAAAAAGGAGGAAAAAAAACACATAAAAAAAGAAAAACTATAAAAAAATAAATAGAAAGCAGCCACCACTGTCTCCAAGAGCACTAAACCACTGTCTCCAAGAGCAATAACTGCTGTTTCCTCCGGAGCCACACGGGGGGATGGGAGGCGAAAGGATGGCTGCCGGCAGCCTGCATGGACACTGCCCATCATCTCCCTCCGGGGTGCCCATTGTCTCCCGGGGGTGCCCATCTCCCTGGCATCGAGCCTTTTCCAAAGCCCTTGCATTGCCCCATTGAGGCAGTGATGCTGTGGGGGGTCCCCAGGGGTGCAGCAGGTCCCCAGTGGGTGGGAATGAGGAGGGGGCTGTTCAGACACTGCTGTATGGTAGACACTATGATAGCCCTGAGCTGTGCATGGGAAATGTTATGGTGGATCTGGGAATGCCCCTGTGTACGATGGGAATGTAGGTCTGGGTGTGCAAGCGGGAGATGTCAGTGGGCATCCTGACGCTTACTCCATGGCTTAGGGGGTCCTGAGGGCTGCTCCATCCCCTTGGCATGGGCTGTGCCACCCCACTGTGTGCCCGGTGTAGGGGCTGCATCCCTGGGTGCTATGGAAGGGGGTGGCCCCCAGCACTGGCAAGGACCTGTCCCCACATCCACTGTGTTG
>NW_009933739.1:452-740 GCF_000696875.1 Nestor notabilis | reverse complement strand
ATCCTGAGCGGCTGCCGGTCCCCACACAGCCAGCGGCTGCAGTGATGCCAATCAGCGTGTGGGCATTGTGAGTGGTGTTATGGAGGGGTGGATGGTGTTATGGGGCTGCCCCATTGTTGAAGAGGTTCAGGGATCCTCCTTTCTCCATGCGGCTGGATATGGATCTCTCCCTGGGTTGGTGCCTGGGAGGGGGCTGCACCCAAAACCCCATTCCCACTCTCCCACATCCTGATTTCAATGGGATAAACCCCAGCGCTGGCCCTCCCTGCTTGCCACACCGCTCGCACC
>NW_009933739.1:0-226 GCF_000696875.1 Nestor notabilis | reverse complement strand
CCCCCTGCCTGCCCCAACCCTCGCCTCCGGGTCCCTGCCTTCCCCTGTGATCCCCGATGCCCCCCTTTCCCTTCTCACAGGCGATCCCAAGGGGAGATGAAAGGCTGGCATGAAGGGAACCGGCGCATCTCGCCCAGCGCTGTGGTTTATCCTGCTCCCGGCACATCAACATCCTTAATATTTCAAGTGCTGCTGCTGCCAGCGCCGGTGGTGGTGTGATCCCCTC
>NW_009933738.1:0-25808 GCF_000696875.1 Nestor notabilis | reverse complement strand
GGCCAGCTACACTCCCACTGAAAAGGAGATTTTGGCAGCCTACGAAGGGGTTCGAGCTGTGTCAGAAGTGATTGGCACTGAAGCACAGCTTCTCCTGGCACCTCGGTTGCCTGTGCTGGGCTGGATGTTCTAAGGCAAGGTCTCCTCTATGCATCATGTTACCAATGCTACATGGAGTAAGTGGGCTGCACTACTTACACAACGAGCTCGAATAGGAAATCCCAGTCGTCCAGGGATTCTAGAAGTCATCATGGACTGGCCAGAGGGCAAAGAATTTGGAATGTCACCAGAAGAGGAGGTGATGCATGCTGAAGAGGCCCCACCATATAATGAACTGTCAGAGAGTGAAAAGCAATATGCTTTGTTCACTGATGGGTCCTGCCATATTGTGGGATGACATCGGAGATGGAAAGCAGCTGTCTTATACCTTAGTTACTGGAGTGCTGTTATCTCAACCCGTGGGAGTTACATTCCTCCGATTCTCCTCCCCATCCCTCCGGGAGCAGGGGGAGGAAGGAAGAGGAGGGGGAGTGAGCGAGCGGCTGCGTGGTTCCAAGTTGCCAGCTGGGCTTGAACCACAACAAAAGTTTTGAAGCTGAGAATCCAAATAAAATACACTACCTCCCTACATACAGTATTTCTTTATGGTTTAAAACCATGTTTGGTTCTTTAAAGGAGGTTAAAAAGGGGCAGCCTGTATTTTCTTTTTATGTCAGTAGGCTTTCACTGTTTCACAGAGAGAAAATTTCTTCTTCATGCAGAATTTAAGTAATTTTTTCTTCTATCAGGTCTAAGATGCAGCTTTCAGACTTATTTCTGCCATTTCAGATTTGTAGAGAGTGCTATTTCAGAAAATTTTTTATTCAAAATGTTTACTCCAAGAGTATATAATGGAAGGTTTCTATAAGGAACAAAGATCACATTGTGTTAAGTTAAACTTGATTTTATTCATCACAAACAAGAAATTGTGCTAGATGTGACATCTGATCCACTAATATTGCTAAAGAATTTTTTACTAACAACGCATTCAGTGGGGTACAGACTGTATTCCTGACACCTACTAGTCTGAAACAACAAATGCATTACCTGAAGACTGCTTAGTTCTGGAGCAACAACACTGAATGTATCTGGGTACTGCCAGACTCCAATTAGGCTTCCCAAGGCTCACATGGGCCTGAATTTTTGGTGTAGAAACACCTAGAAGAGAGTTACTGAGATTATATCTGAAATCTGATTCATGTGAAACAGTTCCAACCACTAAATGTGAGATCACAAAATGTAAAAAGCATTTTGGCTCCATCAAAGCTTTTTGTTTCTATGACAAACAAAGGCATTCAACTTTTTAGATAATATTAGTTTCCCATTTCCTGCCCTATCAACGAATTGAGTACTGATATAAAGTGCTAAGCTTGTAGCATTACAATGTGTTATGATTTATCCCTTTTCTTCAGAGGATTATTCTTCTTTCTGTCTTCAGAATTTGTTTAAACACAGCTTAGTTTTTAAAAATTTTTAAAACAAGGCTTTCTTAAATTTATTAACAGAGTTTCTATTTTTTTCAGATGAAACATTAATCAAAGCCAACCAATCAATATTTAGCAATGTAACATTAAAGCTACTTAACATAATCAAAATATTTAGGTTGTAATTAAAAATGATTTTCACCAGACATATAATTTAGCTAACTTTTAAAATACCATTAAGAATACTAGGAACAAAGACCCTGCACTTTTATTCCATATCCAGAGTGAGAACTTCACTGAAGTTTCCATTTTTGTGATTTCTGAGAACATTACATTGTTTCTTAGTCTAATAAAATTCATTACACTCCAAAAGGCATTTTAGATCTACAGACTTTCATCCTTACAAGGGAAGGATGTTACAAGGTCAAAATCATATACTGCATAACTCAGCCCTAGTCCTAGATCTATATCACAATTCTCTGTACAAAAATAAGCCAAAAAAAAAAGAAGTCTATAAATATGCTGAGAAAATAACAATAGAAAGAAAGAACAACAACAAAAAGCAGACCCACAAAGGGAAAAAAAATAAAATAAAAAAAAAAAAATCCCCATTTGGTGGATATCACCAGTATCTAAATGCTTCATCCACTGAAGAGCATATGGGTTATGCTCTACACCCTAGAGTGAGACGGAAAAACATCATTGTTTATTTTATAAGGTATTTCAGTGATTTAAAGCCTTACTGGCAGAGCACTGCATAATAGCTATAATTCTTTGTACTGTAAGACCAGCATCAGTGAAATTCATTCTGAGTAATTCTTATTCCTCTATCTAAGTAGTTTCTGGAATAATACAAAGCATCAGAGAACCTATGGAAAGCAAATAAATTCAACACCCAAAATATTACAGCCCCAGGAGTGTATTATGGAATCATCTTCTGGACATAAATAAAAAAAAAACAAACAAAACAAAACAACAAAAAAATCTTTCATAACATGTGCTGCATGCTTTATGTCTCTTCATTCAGCTAGAAGTGGTCCCTGTCACTACTACAAAATGAGCAAGCTCAAACTAAGCTTGTATTTTCTGTGCATCATTTTCAAACTGTCACCTTCTGTCTTGTTTAAATGGAAGATAACAGGGAAAAAAAGCTTTGTATTTGTCACTTGCTTTGACTAAACATATTCATTATGCCACATTTTCACTGTACACTATTGATCAGACAGCTTCCTACCATCTACAGGCCCAAAGACCACAGAATATTTAAAAGGTGGAAGGCATCTCTGAAGATCACCTAGTCCAATCCTCTGCTCAAAGTACCACCAAGGCAGGGTGCCCAGGACAATGCCAGTCAGACTGTAAGCATCTCCAAAGTTGACAGTACCCCTTAGGGCAGCCTGTTCAGCTATTCAATCACCATCACAGTAAAAAATGGGTTTCCTATTTCATTTCGTATCTATTGCCTTTTCTGCCATCATGACATATAGAACCACCAACAAAAATCTGGATTCATCACTTTACTCCCCACCCCATCAGGTGTTCATAAACATTGACAAATCTTTCACATTCAGTGTCACACAGCTGCAGTATACAAGAGCTGACCTTGAGGAACAGCAGCCAAACCCAGCAGGGTAAGGGGAAAACACTCCCAGACACCATTAGTGCACTTAGATCTAAAGGAATGAGTGAAGGGAACATGTTTCATGCGGAGGTGTCCCTACGACATCCCTGGAGACATTAATTCAAATTACTTAGACCTACAGCTGACAGGCTGGACACTTCATATCAGCAACAGCCATAAAGCTATAGGTACTGTTTGGTCAATCAAGAGCACAAAAAACTCTAGTGGAAAAATTGACAAATGTAATAGTCTCTAAAACAACTGACTTTAATGAATAGAAAAAAATTAATGTCTTAATATGAGTAGATTGGAAATACTCCTGTAGGGTGGGCTTTATATAATGGGTACTGGCAACAGAAATCCTAAGCAGAAGGACACAGCTGAGCACCTGTGCAAGACCAGATTTCTCAGCTCTGGTGCTGGAATGCACTGTGAACATCCACTCAGCAGTTGTTACCCATGCTGTCCTCTGTTAACAAAAGAAGAAAATAACGGTTCACACTGTTTTGTTTTTGTTTTTTTTAATGGCATCAAATTAGATAATACCGCAAGATACTCATTAAAAACATAGAAGGACGTTGAGGAATCTCAAAACTCAGCAGTAGTCTTGGAGAAAACTACATATTTAAAAAATGTTCAACTCCTATTTATTATTAAACCAAACACCACCAAACAAAAAAATCGCAATGAACAAATCTAGCCACTAGTTTATCATCACCTTATGAACAAGGTAGAGCTGGAATGCACTCACAGTACATCCTTTGCAACTTATTTTCTAGCCTTCAGTCTAATAATTTCTCCATTACTCTTGAAGACTGACCTTTTAGTGGCATGTTGAAGCACTAATAGTTGAACAGTAAATAGAGAAATAGAGTTTTTATGTAGCAACATCATTCCTCATTCCACTGAATTTCTGCTTTACACAGTATTACCTCTAGCTGCCAACATTTTCAAATTATCTGCTTCTGCAGGAAATGTTTATATCCACACTAATCATTGAGAAATACAAGACAGCACATTTTTCTACCTTACTTTTTATTGTTATTCCTAATTAAGGTGATATGTGACAATTGTATCCCAAAGCATAAATCGTTACACGTGATTAAAATCACAGGGATACTATGTTATTTTATCTCATATTTTATTCCCTTTAATTTGTAAAGAACTATCTTTTTTTTGTTTCATTTGGATGCACCCAAAGCTTCAATTCAAACTGAAAGTCCCAAATGTCTCACAGAAACAAAGAATAAAGTTAATTTCAACTTCGTCTACACACATATATCTCAAAAAAACTCATCTATGTTACTCAAAGTACTATAGCGTAGTTTGATAGCATCAAATGAGATAAATGTAATTGTGGAGCAGTAAACAATTCAGGAGACAAATATGTCTATGGAAAGGCTAAGTCATGCCAATATGATGATCACCAGAGGTTCACACACTGACCAAAACCATGGGAGAGTTCCTTTACTACACTGTTGAGAGAACAGGATGCAAGACAGGTTTCCTCTCATAGAAAGAATAAGGCATGACAACTGTTCACTAAGCAGTAAGTGCAACTTACTGAAATAAAAAGGAGCTAAATTACGATTTTTGAGATGCGACCACTACCATGAAGATGCTTAAAATCATAGACATTTTCATGTCACCTCCAGCATTGAGAAATTTATAAATGAAGCCAGGGGAGGCTCTCTTGCCACGAGAGGCAAGAGATTTAGTTGTTTAATGCATTTTTCACTTTGTTATGACTTTTTTTTAAGAAACATAAGGATTCTTTATAGCTAAATAAACTTGTCTGGCCAGTGAATGCATACTATATCAGCCCCAAGAGCACACAATAGCTTGTGAACTTGGTGTCTTTGCAGCAATGCCAACGGAATTATGGACCAGGTGGAAAACCACCCTCTGTATATTCAAAAAACCCTCCTTGTAAAAATGCCATTATCAAAACTATGATGACTGTCACAGGGGCACTCAACATCTGACATCTGCTTCAATTAGCCTTAGAGTCTTTATATTCAAGAACCTTTTAAGTAGATTAACGGAAGTAGCAGAAGTAACAATGGGCAATTTAAATAGTCATAGAGATTGAAACTGTAGAAGCAAAGAGGTTTCCCCCGAACTACCCATGTCCTTCCTGTCTAAAGGACCACAGTTTTCCTGAATCTGGATGCCTTAACTTTTTAATTCTACCTCTTAAAGGGTTATAACAGAAAAAAATTCGGATAAATGTAATGAGGAATAATTGAAGTGAATAAAAGAGATTAGTAAAGGTTTCTTCAATTATTGATAATTTCCCATTACTGGACAGAATGGCCAGTAACGAAACATACCATAAAGGTAAAGCCAAAATACAGTAAAGGCATCTGCATTATTGTGTTTTCTTTACTCCACATGCTTACTCATTCCCTCCTGTCGTTTCTACTTAAACTCCTAGAATAGCACAGCATAGAAGAGAGAGTATAGGAACCATTTCCGATCAAGTTGAGTAGGTAGAGAGAGGGAGAGAATCTCTCTGAAGACAACTGATTGTTTACATATATAATCACAAATGAAGACGTTAATCTTTTCTTTTTTTTCTTCAGTTCAATTACCTATTGCAACAATAAACTGATGTTAACAACCCCCTACCACAACCACGTTTTCTAGTATAGACAAAACTTCTGATAAACATATATGTGCATCTTAACAGAAAGATAAAGCTGCAGCTATAATAAATTTGCATAATCTTTAATATTAGCATTTGCCCATATGCAGACAGACATGTATGTTTGGGATTTGCAGGATAACTAGTTTTATCATAAAGGTAGATAAAATTCCTTGTTAGATTCGGTCATGCAGTATAAAATAACTATGCTTGTAGTAATTCCTCCTTGTCCCCTAACACAAAAAATTAATGTTCAAAGTAACCTTCTGTGTCACTTAAACCACTAACATCCTGTCATAAAGCAGACCAAAGCCACATGGACTAAGATGAGATTGAGAGATTAGTAGATTCCTCTGTACCTTAATGGCATGACACCATCCTATTAGTGGGAATAAAGAATGAAGCTGTTATCAACTGCTATAATTGATTTTACATGGAAGTAGTTCACGTAACTGATGAGAAGCTGCATATTAGTTAGGTAAGAGTCAAGAAACTCCAGCACAACTCTTCTTTCCACAGCAGCAGATATTAAATGCTTCCTTCCCCACCACATTCACTATCTACATGCTTTCATTGATGACAGAGGAAATTATGTGAGAGTTCTCTATTCTACCTCTGATAAATAGTTTAATTTAGCATAAATTGCTGGTTTAAGCTATTTAGGCTAACCTGCCTGAAGGAAATTAGCAAGCATACAGAGAAGTGGCTCTACTGCTTGAATAGTGGGAGTGGTAACTCCTCTGACAAAAAAGCAATATTGAACTGACGAGTATGAAAGTTTTAAATAGCTGTGGATTGCAGGAATTGGCCATCTGTCAGGTTACTCAGCCTAATGCAAAGCTAAGTGTTCAACACCTGCTGTATATGCAAGCTCCTGAGAATATCTTCAAGGTCTGCATATATTTTAAAAGAAAAATTGATCATCAGTGTTGTGGTTTAACCCTTGTAGGCAGCTAAGTACTATACAGCTATTTGCTTGCTGCCCCACCAACAGGAATGAGAAGAGATTCAGAAGACTAAAAGTGCAAAACTTATGGCTTGAGCTAAAGAGAGCTTTTCAGGGAAAACAAGAACTGTCTGTGTAAGCAAAGCAAGACAAGGAATTCATTTACCACTTCCCGTCAGCAAGCAGGTGTCCAGCCAGCTCCAGGAAAGCAGGGCTCCATCATGCATAACATTACTTGGGAAGACAGATACGACATGACTCCAAACGTCCCTGCTTCCTCCTTCTTCCCCCAGTTTATATGCTAAGCATGAGGCCGTATGGTATGGGATATGCCTTCATCCAGCTGGGATCAGCTGTCCTGGCTGTGTCCCCTTTCAACCTCTTGTGCATCCCCAGCCTGCTTGCTGGTGGGTGGAGTGAGAAGCAGAAAAGGCCTTGACTCTGTGTAAGTGCTGCTCAGCAATAGCTAAAACATACTTATGTTACCAACCCTGTTTTCAGCACAAATCTGAAACATAGCCCCATACAAGCTACTATAAAGAAAATTAACTCCATTCCAGCCAAAAAAAGCACAAGCAGTTTCATACTTCAAGAATCATTTTGATTTTGGGGATTTGAAAATTGGCACAGTAAAGTGAAACCAAGGCAGTTCTGAGCAAGCTTACTCAGATCCCACAAAACAAAGCCACAGTAGTGTATTATCTCTGCACTAGGTACCATTACAGAGTATAAACACTTGTTTGTACTTTTTGGTCATGGTTGTAATGACTAAAATTAGACTATGGACATGGTAATGGCCATAGACAAGTGGTAGATGTGCCATGTCTGAAGACATTCAAGGCAAGGCTGGATGTGATTCTGGGCAACTTGGTCTAGTTGAAGATGTCCCTGCTCATTGCAGGGGGGTTGGACTACATGACCTTTGAAGGTTCCTTCCCACCCAAACTATTCCATGATAGTGAACGCGCACCCAAACTAATTCAGAACTGAAGTGATATGAACAGAGATCAATCAGACCACAGAGGACAAAACAAAAAAACACAAAGAAACAAAAAACCACAACCCAATAACAATAAAAAAGCCCAATTAGAAAACAAACAAACAAAAACAAACCCAAACCCAAAACCACCTTTAATAGATTTCAGTAACAAACAGCATTGTGGAAGCCATAATGTACCAGAGAATATTCCATAAAAAGTTGGCAACATTATTAGTGATTTCCTGGGTTGTTTGTGGTTTTGTTGTTTTTTGGTGGTTTGGGTTTTTTTGGTTTTTTTGGGGGTGGTGGGAGGGTGTTTGTTTGTTTTGGTTTGGGGTTTTGGTTTTTTTTTTAAACCATGGTAGATTCTGCGATTGTGAAATGTGAATTACAGAGTTAACTCAGTTACAGGAGGCTCTTCAATGAAATAAAGATAATATCTATCTACCTAGAGGAAAATCAACATTATTTCCCATATATTTTTGCCAGTAATGCTGTAAAAATGCTCACTTCTATAGATTCTTTATTCAATTTAACCCATGTCTCATAGCCTAAATGCAACTATTACAGGACTCCAGAGCTGGATGGAGCATTTCAGTTACAAAGCTTTAGCGCTCTGACTGGGGAACAGGGCTTGCTTATTTTTACGAAATGAAATTGTTTTAAAGGCAGCCTTCAACTTAATAAATTCTTTCTAATTGCGTCTTAATTGCATAATTCTGACATAATAGAAAACTTAACAAGGTCCACAGAAATATTTAGGATAAAGTAGACTAGATACAGTGTATTTGTTGCTAGCAATACTCTGCATTTGTACATGCACAGCACATCCCTTAATTATGTTTCCACATCAAATGCAAAACCCAAACCCATCATCTTTTTTAGAATGAGAACAATTTACGACATTTCAGTAACACTTTATTATGAACATGAATTACATCCTCACTTTGAGGAGTTCAGAATACAGCTTGAATTAATTCAACTGCTTTCTGGAATTCAGGAGGACTACACCATTATATAAGCTACCTACAAGTATTGTTTGGTTAAGTAGGACCTTGACAATACACCTTTAAAGCTCTATCTTAAGATAATGTCAGCATGCTCTGGGAAAATACACGATGCATAGATAACTGTTATGGGGAGTTTTCACTTATCTTTAAATTCAAGGGGTTTCATACTCCAGTAGCTGCAGAAGTTAGGGTTAAGTATACTTCACGCAGAGCTTAGCAATATTATGCATTGCTAGGTCAGCTATCATGATGAAGAATTATATTTTAACTTTGTTTATTAATGTTTTAAGATGGTCCTATGTATACATTAAAGGACAGAATTGTAGTAGAATTTGGATACGTTGGGTGCTGTGCTTTTTTTATGCAGGGTAGGCATTGAAAACAAACAAATCAGCAAAGATGAGCTCTCTACAATTTTACAACCTTATGACATATTTAAGGAAGAAGCCTGAAGGTGAAGGTGATGGTAAACCAAGTTAAAGTCAACTGAGCGCAAAGTCAAAATCAAACAACCATTGGCAGCTTTTGTCAACCATAAGAGTTAGAATGCCCCAAACATGAAAACTGCAAATTTCAGTGGGGTGGGGGGAATGTCTGGGGGTAGCATCAAGTCATGCTGCCAGATAGGGTTTGGACACCTTACTGAGATATGAGTAAATGTTCTTTTTTCCTGAGTCCTTGGTGCTGATTATAACTGAACTAGAAGCCTTTACTGAGGAAGAAAGAAGTGTGCTAGAATAAAAATTGCTATCCAACTGCTTTTGCTCATCCAATTTAGTAAGATCTTGGATGCTCTGTCACTAAGTGGCATAGTTGTGTCCTGGCAACTCATTTCTGGATTCTACTGCAGTGATCTTCTACCAGTTCTCCTCAAGACTGTCATTTCTGATCAGTTCCAAAGGTAATAGATTCACCAGATTTACTAGACCTTTGATTTCAGTCAACATAGCTGCTCTGTCTTAAACCTAACCTGAACACAGTATCCACAGGGAACAGAAGTTTTACATTTATCATATACAATACTGCATGTAAAGTTCCAAAATTCTTATGTGTTCATACTCAACTCAAACCATCCATCTTCAAAAGTATGACTTAGGCAGTACTTACAAACAGGAGATTACAGTATAAAATACTTCTAAAAGAGGTATTTTATAGTGCATGGGAATTCATATTTGGTTCAGATGTAGTATTACAAAGGAGACTAATTACTGTGAGGAATACTGACAGGCAGATAGTAATTTTTATTATTTTTATTGGCAACTAATTACTGAGATCATCACTCAGTTTATTTGTTAAAAGACCATTTAAAATTATAGTGGGAAGCATTACATGTTATTTCAATTTACAGTCAAAATGCTTATTACTGAACACCTACTGATAATACTCACTTATGCATGCAATATTTATAGGCACAGACAAAGACCTCCATGCTTATCAAATAGAACATACCAGAGAAGATAAATATACCTACCTATTATTCTCAATTAGAAAAACAAAACCCTGTTTTCAAATTTTCTAGGGTAAACCAACAACTTCTGCTGATGGTTTCTGGAATTCAGTAAAACAAACTTTTAAAAGTTTTAATGTTAGTGAAACATCTAGGAAATACTTGCTATTAGACTTTTGGTCTCACTGCTCTCTAAAATGAAAGTATAAATATCTTCTAGGCTACCATTATTATCATTAAGCAAAGGATAGTTTAGATTGTGCCAGAAGCTTTTCTCACTAAAATATCAAGTGTATCACCTACTTTTCCTTTGTGTTTCTTTACATAGTAACTGGTTACTGTTCCTCACATACATAGTAACTGATTACTGTTCCTCACAATGACAAGTGCCAACTATAACCATGTCTTTTTGGAGGATACAGGCCTTTTACAGATGCCTGTTCTAGCACTGAGAATCTTTCTGTTACTCTTCCATCTAATGCGTACATGTTAAAACATAAAAGACAGTGTAATGGTGGAAATAACAGGTGAGAATTTAATCTTCAAATCTCTCCTTCTATAGAGCCTCAAAACCATACATCTCTTATCACTCCTTCTAGAGATTGCCCCTGCATTTTGTGACTATTATCCCTTATTTCTTTATGACAGACCATGGACAGAAATACAGAACACCATCAGACTTGCAGAAGCTCAGTTCTTCTGCGTACAGAATGACATCACTTCAAAAACATTTGGCCAATATACTGAGCAGCTAAGTAGCTTCAGCAGTTGAAATGTCACTATTCTGTACTTGCACAGATATGTCAGCCATTTACTCTAAATTCACATACTTCATCTCCCAGTGATTTTGCACCTTGCTCCTCAATGATCTGTTCAGGGAGTTTTGCTACGTCACAGAGCTAAACTAACAAACACATAACCACTAATTTCTCTCTCTGTTAAACAAACAACAACAACAACAACAACAAAAAAAAAACACCAAAAAAAAAAAAAAACCAAAAACAAAAAACCCCCCAACCAAACAGTGCTCTCCCCTTCCTGGTAAATGCAACAGAAAAAACTTAACTGAGACAAAAAAATCAATATATGGTTTACCCCTGATTACACAAAAAATATTCATAGAAAAAAGTAGTGTAATGCATGACCCATTATTAAACAGAACTGCAACACAACAGCAAAAAGCACCCTTTATAACTAATGTTGATTGCATTATTTTGAAATATTCAAAGACAAAAAATAATATAGTGTAGCTATTATGTAATTATACCAATGCATTCAAATGTTTACATATGTTAATAATTCATAACAGATTCTTTCTTCAAGTACGTAAAATCTATGTTGACGCTTAACACAGTAAGACAGAAATTGTAATTAAATACAGCACAAAGCACCTTTGTATTTGAAGTACTTCCATGGATGCCATTCATACCACACCTGAATATTTCAGGATGTGAATGTATCTGTCCTCAGAAGAAACTTCCGAAAAAGGAAAATGGTTATTCCAATCTTTGACTCAGAAAAACTGTAGTTCTCAGAAAGCATTTAGGAACCTGCTTATCACCAAAATAGAGCTGGTAACCTGTAGACTTAAGGATCTTCATAGAATGGCTGAGGTTAGGAGGTATCTCTGGAGGTTGCCTAGTCCAATCCCTGGCTCAGAGAGCAAGCCTACAAGGCACAGTGCCTAGGACAATAGTCAGTTATACTGTGAGCACCCCCGAGGATGATAATAAAACTTTTTGCCACACGGCGGCATTCATTGCTCACGGTAACCTGGGGTCCATCAGGATATCACCACCACCACCACCCCATGCCTCTTCCATACCTCCTTTTCCAAACTGCTTTCTAGCGTGTCCACGCCAAGCCTATACTTGAACAACAGGTTATTCCTCCCTAAGCACAGGTCTCCATGTTTCCTCTTGAACCTTCATTCCCCTCTTACCATTTCTCCAGCTCATCAAGGCTCCTCTTGAAAGGCTGCACAAGCATCTGTTTGGTCTACCACTCCAGTTTGGGATTATCTGTAAAGCTTGCTGAGGGTGCACTCTGTCCCATCATCCAGCTCAGTAATGAGGATATAAAGCAATATTAGACCCAAAACCAACCCCTGGAGGACACTGTTAAGGACTGGACTTTGCCACTGATCAATGCCCTTTCAGCCCAGCTGTTTAGCCAGGTTTCAGTCCCACTTCACTGCCCATTTACTTAAGTCCACACTCCATCAGTTTGTCGATTATGATGTGATGGGAGACAGTGATGCAACCAGGAATATCCACAGCTCCCCTCATCCACCAAGTCAGTCACCCCATCGCATAAACCTACTGGATTCATCAGGCATGATTTCCCTTGCTACTGCTCTCCAGTATACTGAACTCTATCATCTGTGGTCACTGCAGCAAGACTGCTACCAATGTCCACATCCTCAAGCAGATCTCCCTTGTTTTTAAGTAGCAGCTCTGGCAGCACTTCTTCCCCCATTGGCTTCTCCATCACCAGTGTTATCAATACACTCCAGAAACCTTCTTCATAATTTATGTCCCACTGTGTGGCCCACTTCAACAGATACAGGGGTGGTTCAAAACACACCTTGGCCATCAGAAAACAAAACAAAGACCTTTAGCCCTTTGAGAGTCAGTAGTTACTTTCAAACTGAAGTGCCTCTCAATAATGTACCCATGATTTTAGGTCATCAAATATTACAAAAATATAGGCCATTAAATATTACAAAAAACCCCACACCATAACTTTGGTCATTAATTCATGTAATTAGAACAAATGTGTTCAAGTGCTGGAAGATTTTTTTACATTCAATGTACAACCCTATATAAAAGAATAAAACAATTAATGATGAAAAATACAAAAAACCTATTTTCAGTGTAGTAGCCAAAGAGAATCAATTGAAGGTTAAATAAACTGTATTCAACCTACTGCCTTGCAAAAATTACAGCACACTGGATGAGTCAAGATTGTCTATATCATTTATGAATAAGAACTTAGTCTATCTGTCCTGTGACAATAATAATGATATGAAAATACAAAACTCAAGCATTTACAAAATGAGTGCTTATATAATTATATTCTCAGACAACCTCTGTGTGTATGAATCTAAGTCCTATGCAAGCGTTTCAAAGCCAATTTGTACCAAAATCCATTTAAAACCATGTATCATTTTGCCAGTAGTTTTTCCAAACCTTGGCTTAAGTATGCATGTTTATATTGTGTTCTGTACACACACTTTTTAATACACATGTAGACATATTTCATTTAGTTCAGCAGTTCAGCTGTAGATGTACAACTGTGTAAAAGCATACATATGTTTGTGTCTACATCATTAAAAAAAGCTACTTGATTACCCTTTAGAATGTAATTACTTACAGAAATCCCACATTAACAAATCGCAGAGAAGTATCATTAAAAAAGAAACTATGAATTTTCTCAGTTAAACATAACTTACTGCCTCCCCTCTCCACCCTTCAAAAAAATCCAAAACATTTCAATGTAACAAAACTGTCAAAAGCTATTAGAGAAACTTGTTTGTGAATTGGTGTTTTATGAGGTTTACTTGAAGGCAAAGATTAACATAAATTAGAAATATTGTACCTTTTTCCTTTTTTTCACGGAAGCATAATTTATCACACATGCTTCTAAGCTAATAGGTTACATATGAAGTTTCAGTTAGAAATAATTTTTACAAATAAGTTCTAGGTCCCTTGGGAAGCTTATCTTCAAACAGCAAAGATGAACACTTAATCAGAGATTGCTACCACTGCAACCACAACTAATCCAAGTACTGTGTATTTTCCTTTCACATTGCAGAGAGTTTCTGGTAATACACAGAGTAAGACTTCTATATAATATGGTACCAAAATTGCAAGTTTTTATCTATGCAGTAGTTAATTTGAGCTATTAAATCTGATTGATATTGCACAATGGCTTTTAATTGGATTTCTTTAGTGAATACAGTAATTTATATTCATTTTGTAATGTTGTTACCTGTGTAATGTCATCTATAGGGCCTGCCCACTACTACTACCAGATCTGCCCAGAAAAGCTATTGCCATATACCAATATATCAATATTGCGGTTTAAAGTGTGCAGAATTTTAGACATAATACAGACTTGCTAGGCCTGCATTCCATTTTCTTGATGAGAAAAATCAAGATATAGTGTGGGTTTTTCCCCAGAATATATCGATTCTGAGCTCCCAAAGCACAGGTAATCCAAGAAAACAGCTGTTCATCTGCAGGCAGTCAATGAAAAAGAAGGCTACTAATGTCTTTGTCTTGCCTAGGACACAGTAACAATTATAGGCTGGCCCGGCTGGAATACCTGTAGTCTCAGAAGAGAAAGATTTCTGAGGTGCAGGAGAGTTCAACTGAGTGAAAAAAAGAAGTCACCACTCTTTTTAGGATTCCTCACATTAGGCAAGAGAAAGAAAGAAAGTGAAGCCTAGCTGCAAGGATTCAAGTGCAGAACTGTCCTTCTGTGCATCTAGGAAAGTATATAACATACATGCCCTACTACCTACAGCTCTTTTTAGCAATATTCTGTAGCTACAAAGAGCTAATGGAAAAGCCTGCCACTAGATTCCAACATGGAGCCTGGAATTGCCTAGAGCAAACAGCAGCAGCCCTAAGAGATAAAGAAAAAATCCCTACAGTAAGCTGGTTAGGCATGGTTAAAAAGAGCAATAAGGAACAAGCTTTTCCACCTCACTCTGACCAGGCATATAGCTGGGGGAAAGATTCATAGTGACTGACAATGCCTCCAGCAAAGGCCTGAGGAATAAGGTACTTTTTGCTAAAAGGATAAATTTCAGGTTGTCTAAAGTGAGGTGAAACTATGATAAAATATGATTCATTAGGACATTTAGTATTCACTGCATTTAGACCAACAAGTTCAGTAATTTCAATTTTATTTATTTCATTCTAACCCTTACATCCTGTACAATCTCTCTTTCATCAGAGACAGTGAGCTTTAGAGTCTTATATATGAACAAGTTCCTTATTTACAAGAAATAAATAGCTTTGTGCAGTTTTATAATGGTTGGGTCAATGTCACTAAATTAAATATTTCAATTGGTCTCCATGAATTTTTAAAAGCTTTAGAGAGACATTAATATTTTTAATAATAGAATTAACATCTGATTTTATGAAACCCCACTGACAAATTTTTTTCCAAAGTATATTCAACCTTGCTCTCAGGAGTGTGTTGTCAATTAAATTTCCAAAAGTCTAACGCATCCAAGACAAAAAAATTGATCTTTTCTACTCTTGCATATTTGTAGAATTAAGTTAATTGAATTTTTTACCCTTTACTGTTACAATAAACTCTGTAACCAAATTATCTTTACATGGAACTCAAAGAACTTCAGTAAACTTCCATATATAGATATTTCTACCAATTCTTTGTACTTCGAACCTTGCATCCAAACAGGCAAGGGCACAAACTGCTGCTGGAGTATTTTATAATCTGGTATACAGTGCACCATATCAGTTATTTGACTCAATCCAGTGTTTCTTATAATCAGCAAGTGGTCCCTCACTGATACAGCAACAGTGTTCTTGAAGACTAAAAAATCATGACCAGGTTATTTTGGTTTCTTTTCTTGTCTCTTCTATAAATAATTTATGTTTCCATACCTTAAATCACAGGAATTATGATATTTCTTTTCTCCCCTAACCAACCAGGATAAACCAGGAAACAATCCAAGGTTTTATTCATGTGAATGTCCCTGCACAATCTCATACTGGCCAGACATCATCCAGGTCATAATTCCAAATTGCCTGACAAAGAAAATGTGCCAGCAGCCCCACACTCCCTGCTGTCTTCAAAATCCATCTGTCACAACAAAAAATGCAGTGTTAACAGTCATCTGGCATCTGTTCTTTATTGAATTTACTCCTATACTTTTGAGCTTTGGGGGTTACCTGTATGCACTTTCCAATTTTTTCCTACCTGTCTCCTACTTTAATTATTTTAAAGCATCATATATGTTATAATGTTATATAAATAATATTAATCAGAATCCAAAAATTAAAATCAGAGTGAAAACTGTGTTCATAATCTACTAACAGCCCACAAACAGAATTATGACACTTAGAATAAGCAGGCAGGTACTTTTTGTTTCTATTCTGTGGATAGAACTTCAAAACTTCCTAGCTTCCTGACACAACTAAAACTGTTCTCAATATATAAAACAAAAGGACTAATTTTCCTGTGGCTTTAAACAAGCAAATTTCAGAAATCACTGGAGCTGCATTCCTGAATTTTTTAATTTTGGTGATAGGGCCACATCAGGAGTCCAGTTCTGGGCTCCCCTCAGCAATAGAGACATGAACATACTTCAGAGAGTCCAGTGAAGGGCCATTAAGATTAAGGGACTAGAGCACCTCTGCTATGGGGCAAGGCTGAGAAAACTGGTACTGCTCAGCCTGATTTAGCAGATCAGATGACCTCCAGAAGTCTCTTTCAACCTCAACCATTCTGTGAACTGTAACACACAGGACTCTGGTATGTTCCTATTTTGCAGACCATGTTTCATTGTGTATCTAAACATGTACCAGTGGAAGTTACCTCAACACACGATTTCATGCAACACAGTGTAGTTAACAAAGCTAGATATGGATAAACCAGCAAAAATCCCACTTGACTACAACCTAATACCAGACAGAATGGAAAGAACTGCTCATGCAAACCTTTGGGATTCAGATATGAGTGTTTCTGATATTCAAGTGTAAATGCTTCCACGTAGAAAGAAGTGAAATGTACTAATACATATCCAAGTACACAGTAGAAACAGATATTGTTAATGAAGCCTTGAAATAGATAAAACAAAATGCCAGGTTCTATTTACATCTATTAGCATCTATTGACAGTTTGAAAAAGTATTCAACAGTACTAACGTGCCACAGGAATCTAATGAAAATACTGAGAATCACCAAGCCTGCATACACGAATGAGAATTTATCTTCACAAGTGAAGAATTAGAAGGAGGTATAGTTCACTGCTCTGTTTTCCCATGTCTGACATTACCACAAGCATCACCACATGGACACTACAAACATTATCCTCACACAGAAAGGAGACAATCATCTCTTCTTCACAAGAAATTAAAATTTACAGGAAAACCACCTAAAAATCCGCCTAAACCATTGCAAGGTATCCTTTTTGGTAAAAATCAGCTCTTGAATATATGAGAGATCATTGTCTGGGTTTCAGGTTCTATTACGAGCTACAAACTTTCAGATCTACTCTTTATAGATTTATCTCCTGATCTGGCTGATGACAGTATTTTATTGAACAAAGGTAACAAGCAAGGTAAATAACAAAACTAACAAGCAAAACCTCAGTAACTAGGAAAACATCAAAGCAAGAAGGAAGAGCTCAGTTTTCTGCAGACTTTTCAGCTATAAGCTCAGTACAATGTTATTTATCAAATTCTTTTCCATGAAACCCAGCTTGCAAAGCACAACACGCCCTTCTGCAACCACTCACAACAGCAAAGCTATGATACCGCGTACAGCAGAGGAGGAGTAGCATGTGAAAAGCACACCATGTAAAACCTGATACATGGTACTGCAGCACAAAAGTAGAGAACAGCTGCTGCAAGAAAGTGATCAGTGATTACTTTGTTTTTATTCATATATGGATACTTCATCATCCAGATGAAACAGGCCCTCCTGCCTTTTTTTTTTTTTTTTTTTTTAAATACAAGTGATAAAGAACACAGCGCAGTTTGTGTTATTTTTGTAGCTACTTCATCTTAAGTCTCACACACGGGGTGTCAGAGATGTATGACCTTACCCAGATCAGGACACCCAAACCAATAATCAAGACAAGTATTACTTCATTCTGCTTTCTTTATTCTGAGTCATGTAAACAATTACCCAAGTCAAATTGCACATTTTATCTGGGCACCAGGAACAACAGTTTCTGTGCATGCTTGAACAGAGTTATACCTTGCCTATACCTTGTTTTAATTATTATGATAAAATCTTTACAGTTCTTACAATCCCACCCAAATGCTATTTTGGATTCTGCAGTGTTTCATTAGGCTGCAAATCTTCATGAAAACCTCATGCCCAATTACACACCAGTGAATGCTTTTCTTTGCACTTACATTGATCTGCTATGGTGTTAAACAGAGAGCCAAAGTAAGATCTCTTTCATACAATCCTGACTTTTCCAACTAGTTAAAATAGATGAAAATACATTTTATTTGCTACATAACTACATTGCACAGATCACTGGTCAAATATGGTTTAGTTTGTTTTTTTTAAATTAACATTTTCTTAAAGCACCTGTTTTCCCACTGAACATCTCTAATTTTGTGCTAAATTTTGTGCCCTTTTCTCCCCTTAGTTTCCTGAAATGGGCAGATAATTCTTTTGTTAAGTCTCATATACTGACTACTCTGATAAAAGCAACTCCTATAAGTGTACTACTAGGTTTCATTAACTCATATAGTTGAAATAAGATATTTGGATATATGTAGCCATATAACAGAAGTTAATCAACAGTTTGTCTATCAATTGAGATGCATCTCAGAAAACAACCCTTCGTACTGGTGATCATTTGTAGCTGACAGCAATAATTTTAAATTGCTAAAATCCTCTCAGCATTTGTTTTCTGGAGGCGATTGAAATAATTTTTAATATCAAGTAAATGACAAAATTTCTGTTGTCAGCCTTTGAGCTCTTAGAATTGGCCTTTCATGTTGACATAATGAACCAACAAAGGATTATTAAGTTTTACTTCAGCTTTGAGTCACTTTTTTTTAAATTCACTGACAGCTTGGTTATTGCTTTTAATATGTACTATTCTAATAAATTTACCAAGAAAGAAGGTAGAAATAAATACTGACAAGTAATGTGACTGAAGAGGTAAAGCACTGTGTCAGATGTGTCAAAATACATATGCTACTTTACCAAAATACGTATATTAGCCTGTCATGCAAACAGTATACCATGAATAGAACACAACAGAAGAGGGGGAGAAACACATTCCTTCATCAGCAACTCAGAGCAGCCTTTGCAGTAGCTACAAACATGGCATGCTCCCTCACCCAACAGGTGCTATACCAGAAATCCACTTGTGTGCCCCAGCAGGATGTGGCCCATAAGGGCACACTGTATTTCATGGGGGAAAAGGGGCTTCTGTGAGTGCTCAAGACCATGCTTGCTTGCACATTCTTACACACAAAACAATCATAGAACGGTTTGGGTTGGAAAGGACCTTAAAGATCATCTAGTTCCAACCCCCCTGCCACAGGCAGGGACACCTTCCACTAGACCAGGTTGCTCAAAGCCTCGTCCAACTTGGCCTTGAACACTGCCAGGGATGAGTCAGCCACAGTTTCTCTGGGCAACCTGTTCCAATGTCTCACTACTCACAAGACACTGGAAAATAGAACATCCCATGTTATAGCTGTGCTGCAGCAAGTTGACATCAACTCTTGAGGAGCTGCACCAGGCAGCCATTATAGCCAGTGATGCAGGCAAAGATAGCAAAACATATTTTTCTTTTTTCTTTTGAGCTTTTATTTAAGGCTATATCAACACTTCAGCTGTTTTATACTATTCTGAAGCACTTTGAGAATGCTAGCTTGTGAAACTGTTTTAAAGTTGCTCCTCATTTTCAGGGAATTGCAAATTTGATGTATATGGTTCATTTTTCCCCCAATCATCCTTACCACTGCCTGATTTCTCATGGTCTTCTGCATTTTATTGCACATTTACTTCATTAATTTCTCCTAAACTTTCAGAAGTATAATAGAAGATTATGCAAACTGGACTATTATCCAGCCTATCTTCAGTGAATTGAGATGCATTCAGGAATTATAAGAGGGAAGAAGGTGGTGTCATTTTTTGTCTAACAACATGTATGTTGAAAGCACACTGTATATCTCTGCTAGATATGAAAAGGTTCAAGAAGCATAGGCTTTCAAATAATTTATCAATGACTAGTTTAGCAAGGAAATGAAGGTCACTGTATCAGTAAGCTGAATCTCAGAACATGTGGACCTAATGTCTAGCTCCCCCGCATGGTGAAGCTAGGCATCTGAAAGAAACAGGGCCTCTTGCTTTATCTGAAGGCTGCATTTTAAAGTAACATTTAGGGGGAACTAAGTCAATGAAATTCATCTTTTCTAAGGTTATCCAGGAAGACTCCTCCTTATGATTACTAAGCGTCACTTTCTCAGATTCTCAAACGTCAGACATTCATGTTCTTCAGAATCCAGTGATAAAAAAAGAGCTCTTTACAATTAACTAAAATATGAGCAACAAATAAAAAGTACTAAGTTAAATTTGCTAAAGGTGTAAGGTACACAGCTGATTAAGTATTTAAGTAACCCATAAACTTACTCACCAGTAAAAAAATCCTCTACTATAATATAACACTTGAAACAGTTTGATATTTGACAATTCACTTCCAAACATGCTGTAAACGTCCTGCATCTGTCATAAGTCTTTCTGATCTTTATTCATATAAAAACCCCCTCGGCTTTAACTATGGACTGAGAACAAATGCACCTTTGCTGTATGCAAAGCGAAATTATATCCCCCAGGAAGCAGTAGAACAGACCAAGAAAACTGGAAGATAGTATGCATTGGTGCATTGGACTTGCTTCCTTCAGCCTCCAGCATCCATCCAGCATCGCAGACAGGAAAACGGCAAGGCACAGTGCTCTTGGTATGAGTGTGCCAAGGATGGCAAAAATTTTCACCTTTGTCTATTCCTGATAGGAAAGGTTGAATATTATCTCCACTTCAATGAGAAAGGGGCTTGAAGGCAGCGTAATTGCTTGATTTTGTAGCATTACAGGCACTTCCAGACTTACAGAGGTAGTCATTTCTACTTACAAAGAAGCATAAAATTTATAGCCAGTTTTATCAGTGTGACATTGCATATATATGAGGCATAACAATCTCAGATATTTTACTAAATCACAACATCAAAATATTTCCCAAATACATGCAAAAACACAGGTAAAAAACAAATCTTAAAAGAAAAAGGGTAACCATTTTGTAATTTAAAATAGACGTTTCTACAGGAAAAGATTTCTAAGCATCTAAGTGTCTGCGGTAGTGCAACAGTTAAATATTTTTACTGCGTGTCTTAAAGAACTTAACACAATAGGTCTGAAATTTACTCAGCATCCTGGTTTATTTAAAATACAAGGTCAGGGCTAACTCACATCAGACTAGCTTATTTCAAACACAAAAGCACCATTACTGTTTTCCTGCAAGCTTCCAACTCCAATGACGTACTACAGGTGTAAGAGTGAAAAATAGTTTTTATAAAGGACTAAACAAATATTACTACCCGTAGATCTTCTTTGATCACTTCTAGTATTTGGGCAGAATTCATCTCACCTAACTTACCCATCTTTAAATACTTATCAATGGGTAGAGTTAATCACCTTTAATTGGAGGTTTCTCTTACTCTCCACTGATCATGCAGAGCCTACATGATTAGCTAACCTGGAAGCATACATCTGAAATAACATCTGGTAACTGAAGCGTATCATGCTCTTTTCCCCTTCCAGAAAGACAGTTCAGAAATAAACAAACACACTCATAACCCATGCAGGACAATGAGAGTTTTACTGCAACATAAATAAAGTAAAAAAAGTCGTGCTGCCCTCACTTTTTTTATGTGCTTGTCCTTTCTCATTTTTAGTCAGTCTTTCAAAATACACGGACAAGTGCAGATGCATATACCTACATTTTACATGCATAAAATACATGTTTCCATTCTTCAGCTGCTATAGCAAATATAAATGAATTGAAAACAGCTTACCTCAAATTAATAAAAAACTCGACTTCTCCCTCTGGACCATTTCTACCCCTAACCCCCTTAATGAATACACTTGTGTTATTAAAACCCACTTTCTTGTCACAGAACTGATGATGCTTTTGAAAATTCTGAAACTTGTAGAGCTTGTTTTGCTCTAATGCATAAGACTGCTTAGCATTACATATGTCTTCAAGACACACTGGTCTTCAGCATAGTAGCCAATATTTGAAATGCACTGTTTTACTGAAGAAACCTTATTGGAGTTTTTCCAAAGTAAATACATTCTTCACATATGACCATTGAATTCCACTGTTGGTCAAAGGTAAAAGAATCAGAATTCATTAAAAGACAATTCCACTATGAAAATGTAGGTATGTTGGTGTCTCTTTAGGGATTTAATCAGTATCAATATATAGTTAAGTAGAAGAATACTAAATCAATAGATTGCTAAAATTAAAAAAAAAAAAAAAGAGGCTACAAGGCTACCATACCTTGCTACGTTATCTTTAAAAATCTCTTCTCAAAGCATTTTGCATTTCTAAGGTTCACTGGACTCAGAAGGAGCCCCTGAGACACAACCCCAGTAGCATAAAAATCTCTCATATCTTGGACATACTTAAAACACACCCTGAAGGTCCTTACACACAGGTAGGTCTGGTATGCTGCCTTAAAAGGCCAGCCATAACCTGAGGTGCAAACACTTTACTGTGGGATTATTTCCCCATTTCAAAATTTACACCATTTTCTATTATGCTAAAACCAGTCAGCAGTAAAGTTGCACTTCCCTGAGTCTGTTGAAAGAAGGATTTACATTTTTATCACTGCTATCTATAGCTCCTCTCTGAACACCTTAAGATGCATTAGTTGCACAAGAAATCAGATGACAGCTAGGCTACATACACAGATAGCTTTTTGAAATAGAAAGCTAAAAGGAGGAGACATCCTCCTTTGAGGGATGGGGGCAGCATTGAACCAACAGTGAGAAAAATCAGAGTCTGGCTATATCTTTTCAAGTCTTATGTGTGATCCAGGTGATGCCAATCTGCCTGAGTTTCCCCATTATAAGAAGCAGGAAGCTTGAACAGAGCCTGCTTATGGATCAGCAGTCAGCACAAAAGCTGAAGAGGACAAAACTGAAATGCCAAACTGAGACCCCGCAATCACATCACTACGAACACATCTTAAAATACACTTAGGCAATAACAGTCACAGGCAAGTCACATGACATAAGAACTATATTATAAGAACATAGCCAATTCTGTCATTTAGAGTTTTTGTCAGGCCTCCAATCAAAGGTCATTTTACAAGTCAGGAACATGCCTTTCAGTTATTCATTAGACTAGACCACTTCTCTTGTTTCACAGCATGTTCCCTGATGGACAGCTTCACCAGCTCTCTTACATAACAACCACAGATGTTTTAATCTAATCAATACCTTAAAAGCGAACAATGACAGGAATTTAAGACAACCAGAATATTTTAGTTTTCTTCCATGTATATCACAGGACAGGATAATCTAGTCCATTTGATGTTCTCTTTCCTCCTCTTTCCCCACCCTGGGATTCCTATAACGAGAAAACAGCGATTTCTTTTAAAAATTCTTTCCTACATTTTCACTTTAACATGCTGTTCCACTTCTTTGAACATTGAGGAAGTAAGTATTTTCAGACTGTTTGACCTTTCTTTAAAAAAAGCAAGACAAAAAATCTGTCAGAGCACAAAGATTTTTCTTCTCCCAAAACCACACCAAGAAGCTTGCAAACGTATTTGTGATGAGCATTTCCAGTGTCACTACAATTCCAGCAGGCTCATGTATAATTACCTTCCATCAATCTCAACAGGCTGCAGTCTTTCTGCTGCCTTTGATTCCCAGATACCTTCCTAGACACAGGCTCTCCATCTGTTAAAGATCTACAAGAACGCCAAGGACCAAGCACCTTTGCTGCTCAGGCACTTAACTGTCCAAAGTTGTCTCTCACAAACATTTTTGGAGGTATGCATCAATGAAAGCAAATAAGCACAGAAGTCAGCAGCAAATCCCAAAAGAATTTTGGGTCAGAAGATTTGCAAAATTACAAAGGCATTTCCTTGCATCAGGTCACATACTGCTTCCGATCGTCCTCTGAATGCTAGTCCTTTAAGTCAGAGCCCTTAACTCTGTTCACTCTATAAAGCACTGGATCTCTCTCCTATAAGGGAATTCAGGTAATCTCTGTAGCCACAACAATGAAGAGAAATAAAAGGGTACCTGAAGGAAAGATCAGTACACAACAACACTGTCAATATCAAAAGGAAAGTATCACAAGAAGTCATCCACCAATACACACCAGCAGCTGTGCCTGTGCAATGAATTCTGACCACAAACTGGTCTTTCAGTAATGTCCAAAGAAAGTGTTACCTGCACTAATCAAACTAAGATGAAGATAGCATGCATATACATCTAACCACATCTTTATTTTCCTGTTAAAACATGACTGTGAAAACTTTCCAGTTGACTTGTCAAAGCTGATCAAAAATTCTCTTGTCAAGAATGATCACAGCTTTCTGCCAGGTGATGCACTGTTTACTTACCTTGATTTTCAAGTTCAGACCTGAAATTTTACCGTATTCTGGTAAGGTAAAGGGTAGTTCCTTTTTAGGAACTAAAAAGGGCAATAGCCATGTTTTCACCCAAAGCATATTTCATTTGAATAGACAGTTAAAATTAGACTGTCCACTATCATTAGCTCTATAACAGGTACAAGACTTTGTTCTGGCACCTCCTGTGAATTTAGCTCAGTATGAAATCAGAAGACAGGCATGGCAGAAGACAAAATGCACACTCAAATTTGAGTTTGCAGTCTGACACCTATACACAGAATCCCTAGCACTAAGAAAAATTAATACAATGTGCATAAATACATCTCCCACATTGTCATAACATTACAAACCAAAAGCTATAAGCAATGCTTTCTTCAACTGACATCTAAAGCACTGTATCATTTAATTTGTCCTGTCAATCTGCATTTATTCTGCTCAGAACATTTTGATGGCTCAGTACTTAAAAGCATTGTCAGGAGTCAACAGCTCCAGTACAGAAGCACTGTACTGCTGCTTCTGCTGTAGCTGAATCACAGAAAATTTATTTATTTGCTAGGTTTCCTGCATATAATCAAGGCTTTAAAATATGTGTCCAGCACAAATGCAATGCAAGCAGCTGAATCTGGCATACAAAGTTAAATGCTCAAAAACGTAAAAGCCCATTGAACATATTTGGGCAAAATCTGTCATGTTTCAGGACCTTTCCATGGGACCTGATGAAATCCATCCACAGGTACTGAAGTAGATGGCGAATGAAGTTGCTCGGCCACTGTCCATAATATTTGAGAGGTCATGGCAGTCAGGTGAAGTTCCAGATGACTGGAAAAAGGGAAATATAACCCCCATTTTCAAGAAGGGGAAGGTGGAAGACCCAGGAAACTATAGACCAATCAGTCTCACCTCTGTGCCCAGAAAAATCTTGGAACAGATTCTCCTGGAAAGAATGCTGAGGCACATGAAAAACAGCGAGGTGGTTGGTGACAGCCAGCATGGTTTCACTGAGGGGAAATCCTGCCTGACCAATTTGGTGGCCTTCTATGATGGGGCTACAGGACTGATGGACAGCGGCAGAGCAGTTGATGTCATCTACCTGGACTTGTGCAAGGCATTCAACACTGTCCCACACGACCTCCTTGTCTCTAAATTGGAGAGACATCAATTTGATAGATGGACCACTCAGTGGATAAAGAACTGGCGGGATGGCCGCACACAAAGAGTTGTGGTCAATGGTTCAATGTCCACGTGGAGACCAGTAACAAATGGTGTCCCTCAGGGATTGGTCTTGGGACCCGTGTTGTTTAACATCTTTGTCG
>NW_009933737.1:5939-13053 GCF_000696875.1 Nestor notabilis | reverse complement strand
AGCGGCACTAGAGGGAGCCGCCGCCGGCACCACCGGAGCTGTGCCAGCCCTTAGCCCATTCTTCCTCGCTTCTGGCTGGTTTGGGGTCGTTTCCCCAGTTCAGAAGACTTTCTGGACAGTTCTGACCACCAACTCAACCTGCTCCGGAGGGCAGCCGGCTCGGAGACCATCCCAGTGACCCTGCCCCCAAAAACCCACCCCAGCCCCGAGCTTATTTTAACCTGAGAAATGATGTTTTGAGGAAAAATACTTTTCCCTCCCCTTATTTTAAAAATTTAAGACGTTTCTGGAAATGCCCCTGGGTAGAGGGATAATGGGAAGAGGGTTAGTGGGGAGGGAGTCAATACTGACAGCCCAGAGATGTTTCTAATTTGTGCCATTTTCTGAACTTTGTCTCCATTTTCAAACTTCAGGCCTCAACATTTCCAAAAGCAATGACTGATCAGATAAAGGCACCTCCTTCATCTCTGCTCTTCCAGTTCCCCTTAAATCAGGTAACACTGACAGAAAGAAAGCAAGCTTTAATGTAAATACAGGGGTTTGGGGCTGAGTGAGTGTTTAAAGAAGTGAAGAGCATTTTTCCTGCTCATGTGGACTTCTCCCTTGGCACCGCTCCCATCCCCTGAAGGTTTGCTCTGGTGCTCGGCCTCTGTGAGCTGGTCCCTGGGGTCTGTCTCTGAGATTACCTGTGCCAATACACAGGCTGGGTGGGAGCGGGATGGGAGCATCCTTCAGGATGCTTCCTGGACAAACCTTAACGGGAAACCTGGGGTCTGCCACTTCATAAATGGCCTTCTTGGCTCCGGGCACCCAGTTATGCCTATTCTATTCTGGCCTCATCACTGGGTGGTTAATGAGGATTCCCCTGAACCACTGAACTAATAGGCTGGGATCCAGCAGGAACATGCTTTGCTGGGCAAAGACCTTTCTCCATGGGTTTGTGGCACTGAAGTCAGTGCAAGCACAAAGCTGTGGCCAGCCATGGCTTTCCCACCCTCCTGAAGGTACATTCTGGGTTGTGGCTCCCTTAAAACTACCAGGATCTGCCCAGGGAATGAAGGTGCTGCAGGTTACAGGTATTTTTGTTCCAGAATGGTCTCCAGTAGCACATTAGAGACTGGTTTTTTCAGTGTTTGGTGTACTGAGGGCTGCTCTTCCCTGGGTAAGCTTTCTCCTGCCTCCTTCTTTATGTGGTTGCATTTCATCTTGCTGCTGGCTTTAGTCTGGGAAATGAAGGCTACTGGTGCTGTTGGTGGGTTGAGCATCTGGGCCCTGCAAAGCACCTCCATAGCAGCAGGATTCAAAGCCATGGGCTTATTCTCTGTGCTTTGCTACATGGAAGAATGAGGCTCCTTCAAAGGTGTTTTGTGTTAGAAATACCCTCATGGAGGATCCCAGCATCAGCTGCCACTTCAGAGAACCTCGGCTGCCCTGCACCCCAGCACGGTTTGCAATGAGAAATGCCCTTTCACAAAGCAAACTGCATGTAACCCCCAATGTCAGGGCTGGGCTTCCACAAAGACATCGCTTACAACAGCACTTCTGGTGCAACCGGTTCCTCTTGATATGGAGATGGTATCAAGTCTGAAGTTCAGGCTGTATTGACAGAGATTTTGTCAACAAAAAGGTGTTGAAGGATGATGTATTTGCGGAAGGAGTCACAAAGAGGTGAAAGATATCCCCTTCAGGAGTCGCTTTCCTACCAAACAGGCATTTGCTTGCTGTTACTGTCCAGGAGAAGCTGGAGGTGGGGACATGGTGGCTCCCATCTCATCATGCTCCTCCTTCCTGAGCCAGGCCAGCTTTGCAAACATCCACCCTAAAAGCAACAATGGTGAGAAGTGACAGAGCAGCTGATGAAGAGCAGAAATCAAAGCCCTCATGCGACTGATCCACCCTGGAAAATGGTACAGGGAAATGGGCATTGTGACTTCAACAAGTAGTATTTTGGGATGCAAGCATCCTAAATAAGAGACATTGGTGTTTGTGTTGTGCAAGGTGGTAGCAGCTGACCACGGAGAAGGGACTTTGGACAAGGGATGTAGGGACAGGACAAGGGGAATGGCTTGAACCTGCCAGAGGGGAGATTGAGATGAGCTCTGAGGCAGAAGCTCTTCCCTGTGAGGGTGCTGAGGCGCTGGCACAGGGTGCCCAGAGAAGCTGTGGCTGCCCCATCCCTGGCAGTGTTCAAGGCCAGGTTGGACACAGGGGCTTGGAGCAACCTGCTCTAGTGGAAGGTGTCCCTGCCCGGTGCAGGGGTTGGAGCTGGAGGAGCTTTGAGGTCCCTTCCAATACAAACCAGTCTGGGATTCTACAAGAAATGAAATGGGTCGGTGGAAAGGGAGCGTTCCCTGTTGGACTTGTGTTCCTTCTGTCTTCTTTATTTATCTCTGATAAATCACTTGGGGGCACTCACTCACCCTTCCTGGGCTGATGGTTCTCTGCTTGTCTTCCCTCTGCTGCTGACCAGTGCAAAGTCTTTGGTATGGAGCTGCCTCCTCCGTAGAGCTGAGAGAGCACCCATGGTCAGGCTGCTGCTGTCTGAACCTGGTCTGACGCAAATCACTATAGAAAGAGCAACATGCATCAGTTCTGAGGCCTTTTTCCATGTCTTTGTGGCTGCTCAAGGGAGCCCTTTCCTTGGGATAGGGGCACAGCCTGGGATCTCCCCAAGTCCCTGCATCTCACTGGCAGAAAACTAACATTTTTGAGGATGCTGTTGGTGTTTGCCAGTGGATGGCAAAGTGTGAGGGTGGGCACTGAGAAATACTGGTGAAGATGGATGGATGGATGGATGGATGGATGGCCCCTGCCAGTCCCCTTCACTTGGGAAGCTGAAAGAGCCGCTCAGGCTCCTGGAGGAGGTGGGAAGGATACCCCAGGTGATTTCAACCATTGGGCTTTCTGAGGAAAATGATTCACTTTCAAGGTTTAGAGGCTTTATAAAATACAGGTCACAAGATTTCATTGGGAAGTCAGATTTGTTACAAGGACTCAGGCTGCACCTCCTGTGCTTGTGTGTGGCTCTGCTAAAGAACTCAGGAGAATTAAAGTAATTGTACTTGTTCTTTTTCAGGGAGCTGTAGGAGAAAGAAACCCAGGGCACTGCATCTCCTCTTGGGATAACAATCAAACCAGGAGTGTTAGGCTGAATCCAGGCTGTTCCCACATTCCTCCCAGTGCTGGACCAGGTAACCTGGCACAAACCTTGTTTTAAGGCTTTTTCTGGTCTCTCATCCTTGAGAGGGGTGAGTGGAGGGTGCTGCTGCTTTCATGCAGCCCCCTGGTTGTCTGGGACATGTACAATGTCCATCTTCCTTTCAAAGGAGAATGGCTTTAACCTGCCCAAGGGGAGACTGAGATGAGCTCTGGGGCAGAAGCTCTTCCCTGTGAGGGTGCTGAGGCGCTGGCACAGGGTGCCCAGAGGAGCTGTGACTGCCCCATCCCTGGCAGTGTTCAAGGCCAGGTTGGACACAGGGGCTTGGAGCAACCTGCTCTAGTGGAAGGTGTCCCTGCCCGGGGCAGGGGTTGGAGCTGGAGGAGCTTTGAGGTCCCTTCAACCCAAATCAGGCTGGGGTTCTGGGATTCCTGCAGATGACCAGGACACAGACACCACCTTTGCCCAAGTAAGAGAAATATTTAACTTTTTTCCTCCAGATGTCACCCATTTTCACCTCATTTTCTGAATGGTCTGGGGTGGGGGGTGCAGGAAGGGCATGTCCCTGTGGAGCAGCATGTTGGCATCCCCTCCTCCTATAGCCCCTTGCTAGGACAGGCTGGCCCCACCATCACCTACCAATGATGGTTTCACACCTTTTACAAGGCTCTCAGCTCCCTTGTACCCCTTAACCCAGCCTCTTCTTCTCTTCTCATCAGGGTTGGGTGTGCAAACAGTAAAACACAATGAAAGAAGCACAAAACCCAACACAGCATCAGCAGTTGAGAGTAGCTCAGGGTCTGCTCCATGATGTTTGAATTTCCACAAGGATACACGTCAACTGGATGCAATCCCAACATGCTAAATGCAACTCGCTTCTAATTGCATTGTTTCCGCTGACCTCCAATGAAATTCTTTCTATGTCTAACAAGCGTGTTTGGCTGAAGCTCCCTTTAAAGTTTATGTGAATTTTCCATGTGCTTGTTTGCTAAAAAGAGCCCAAACATGAGCAGGTTTCAGTTATTTCCCTCCCCCCCCCCCAATTAGTTTTGTTTTCTTTCACTCCCTCGCATGTAT
Organism: Nestor notabilis; assembly: GCF_000696875.1. Lineage (NCBI taxonomy): Eukaryota > Metazoa > Chordata > Aves > Psittaciformes > Psittacidae > Nestor > Nestor notabilis. Next base: position 8,819 of record NW_009933737.1, on the reverse strand, counting down.
TTTTACTGTCTCCCTCTTCTCGGGTAGTGCCAACAGCAGAACAGGAAGGGTGGCTGGAGAGGGGCCAGCTTTTGCTTCAGATCATTTCTCCTCAACACACACTGGTCTCTGAAACCCCCCAACTCTGTTTGTCATTTGCTTTGCTCTCCCAGCATTGTGTCATGGCGATGGTATTGCTGATGGATTCCGAGCTTGCCTCATGGAGCAGTGCACAAGGTTTTCATAAGCACATTCATCTTAAAAGCAAAACTGTCAGAAGCAAACAATGCCCCTATGAATGATGTTGTAAAGACACATACTAACTCTAAACATCCATTACCAAAGAATATTAACTTATAGAGGAACTCCATTTCCTCTTACTCATTTTTAATAGGTACCTGATACCCAAAGTACTTCCACATTGGAAAATTTGCTCCAAGATGTGAAATTGCCCAAGATAAAGCCCCTTAACAGAATCTTTTCCAGAGCGGCCCCAGCAGAGCTTGTGTTGGGCTGAAGAAGGGGGGTCTGCGAGGCTGGGGGCTGATGGCTCCTTTCTGGGTTCTACTCCCATTGTGGGGCCCTTCTGTGCCCCCAAACCCTTCACCCAGCAGCATGACCAGGTACCACAGACCTGCTCCAGAGGAGGGAGAGCAGCTGTGGCCACCAAGCCTCATTCCAGTTGCCTCCTGCCTGGAAGTTGTGAGTGCTCCCACGTTAGTGGCTGTAGGTACCCAACGTGTCCACACGCTTTTTGTTTGGAAGCGAACAGCCTGTGTGGCAGGAAGAAAACATCTGAGATCGCTTTAAATGTCACTTGGAGCCAGGCCAGCAGCGTAGGCAAGGAAAAGCTGGTAGCTTGTTTTAATTTAATGGTGTTGAAGTGTTCTACTGCAATTAAGCATCTGAAAATTAAACAGAAACAGTCATTAAGTCTGGTGATACAAACCCACTAGACCAGAGAATATAAATTATTTCAAATGGTAAATGCCAAAGCAGTGTTTATGATAGGGATGTTTCCCCTTATCAGCCATTATCTGTTGGTTTAAATCAGAGGAACTTAATCCTGAGGAAATTAATCACTGCAGATGTTGAATCCTGGAGCCCGGAGCAGGTCACTCCTTCCGCTGCGGGTTGCTAAAAGCCAGGGTGGGGGCTTGGGACTGGGAAAATAAATAGAGAAGAGCAGACAAGGTGATTTCCACCTCTCCCAGTCCCTCTGTCCCACCCCACAGGCAGCCCACGGCTGGGGACTAATTTTTTAACCTGCCCATGTTATTTGCCAGGGATAAGGCTCCTTTTCCCTGCATCCCGGCTGGAACAGCTTTTGCTCAAGTGGAGATGCAAAGCCATCAGGCTCCTGCAGGACCTGCACGTGCTCATTCAAACGCATCGTGTGCACGGGGGGTGATAACCTGGTCCAGACTATTACCTCGGGGGGGCTGTGGCACCTGCTGGGGCTTCCTCTAGCCCCCTCCGGCAAAGCCAGGCTGCTTCAGAGGGAGGGTTTTGGGCAGGAACTGGTGTTTTTATGCTGGTGAGGAGTGAACCTGAGATAGAATCACAGAACTCCAGACTGGTTTGGGTTGAAGGGACCTCGAAGCTCCTCCAGCTCCAACCCCTGCCCCGGGCAGGGACACCTTCCACTAGAGCAGGTTGCTCCAAGCCCCTGTGTCCAACCTGGCCTTGAACACTGCCAGGGATGGGGCAGCCACAGCTCCTCTGGGCACCCTGTGCCAGCGCCTCAGCACCCTCACAGGGAAGAGCTTCTGCCTCAGAGCTCATCTCAGTCTCCCCTCTGGCAGGTTCAAGCCATTCCCCTTGGCCTGTCCCTCCATCCCTTGTCCAAAGCCCCTCTCCAGCTTTACTGGATACCTGAGTGCTTCCTGGGGTAAGACAGAGATTCCTTTCTCCCTGTGGTGGCAGTGATGAAAATCACCCACTGAGTTGCACTCACAAGGGGAAATGATGGCCAAGAGGGGAAGCGCGGGGCAACCTCTCCTAAAACGGGCTGGGCTGCTGGCTGCAGGCTGGTGGTGTTCACCTCAGACGTTCTGGGAAATGGGAGCCCTGCCTTCGTGACGGAGCCTTCTCCCGCGTTGCTGGCTGGGTAATGCAGGCTGACAACCCGGACCCGTAAAACTTCCAGCGTGTGCTATTCCTGCAATATTCCTTTTATGAGCCTCAGCTTCTCTCTGCTGTGAGCACGAGCCAAGCTCCAGCTCAGGTAAGCACATAAATGCTTGTTTAAATTCCTCATCTTTCAGCAGAAGCATACACTTACATCTAATGGCCTTCAGTGAGACTTAAGCCTGGCTTTAAAGTTAAGCATGTGTTTTAAGTGCATTCCCGAATCGGGGCTCTGAGATCCATTGACGTGAACAGAAAGATTCCCCATTGGCTTTAGTGGGATTTTTCTTGCCTGAAATGGAGTCCAGATCTCATGAAATAAATACCCATGTCTTTGTAGATGTGGAACCACATGGAGACTTATGAATACTTGTTCCCAGAAAAGGATCCAGCTTATTCATATGCCTGCATCATGTGTATTAAATTCTCCTGACATCTACCACAGTTCTAACATATAAATGGGAAACAGAATAGATACTGTGCCCTGAAAGCACTCAGCTATTGATGCCTTTGAATTCATAGCAGGAAGCATTGTTTGTGTGCAGCCTTTACAAACTGTACTTCCATTTTCCTCTTACTTTGTTTCATTCACATTTTATCCGAATTACTGGCCTGGCCTTCCACAAGGATCAAACTTGCCTGGTCCTGGTCCGAAGGAGAACCTCGGGGTGCAGAGGAGAGGGAAGGATTTGGCACTTGGGGCACATCATGGGGACTAGGGCTGGCTGTGCCCATCCCAAGCCAGTGGCTGTTGGTCTCAACTCAATGAGG
>NW_009933737.1:338-5908 GCF_000696875.1 Nestor notabilis | reverse complement strand
TACCCCCCCCCCCCCCCCCCCAAATCCTTTCTGGAGAAGGAGGAATGCACAGAGGGAGTGTGGAGGGAAATAAGGCCTGTACCAGACCTACTGCACAAATAAATCCTCACATGCAGAGCAGAGCTGTTCAGGTTAGATTCAGGAACAGCAAAGGGCTATATTGCTGTTGCTTCTGGCATTGCACGCGTCCGATAACACACAATAACTCAACTAACCTGCGCGCTTTCCCTGCAGGAGCAGTGTTTGATTTAGAGGGGGAATTCCAGAAAGAACATGCTTTTCGTTTGCAGCCCATGCTCCCCATCCCACCGATGGCAGCCAGAGATGCAGATGTTCCCATTCCAACACCTTCCGCTCCTTCCTGCCACTGCTTTTCCAGGAACCCTACCAGAAAGCAGCAGCGTTCATCTAACATACACCATGTTTCATTTGTTTAAAGTCTTTAGGAGCTGATATCACGGGCACAGGTTCAACAGGAGGAAGGAGCTGCCAGGTCTGTGCAGGCTCCCTGGAAGATGCCGGGCTTCCTGCATGATGAAGTTGCTGCAAATACCCGTCGGCTCCTGGTTGGGTCTGTTTTCATCTCCCAGCTCCCCCCTGCCTACTGATGCTCATAGGATCAGACAAATTTAGGTAGGTTAAACCCAACGGTGTGTTATGCAAACAAAAAATCAGCTATTTTGGAGCTTTTCTGGGCAGGGATGGGGCAAGAAAAGGTGTTTAATGCCCATTTCGAAGTGGAGGGGGCTGTGTACCTTTTGTGTGACGTGCTGCAGCAACTCTCACACAGTATCTGATTTCACATGGCATCTGCGTCAGCCATAGCCCAGCATGTGCCTGTGCTAACAAGCCTGGTAGCTCTGGGCTCTGCCTGCAGGGATGGACACCGAGGCAAGGAGGGGCTGGGAGGAGATGGGAGGTTTCAGGACACGGTTGGAAATGGTTTGAAGAAGTGGCTGTGAAAACACCATAACGTTGTTCAGCAGCTCTCCTGCTCCATCTGCCCTCACAGCTGCAGGCCAGCGCCACAAATATATTCTTTATAAGAGTTTACTGCAAAGGATTGTGCCTGTTGCACAAGAAAAATCTGAGATGAAGCAAGCTAGGAGGGTTTTTTCCCCTCTTTCAAAGCAGACTAACAGAGCAGCTCACTTCAAACCCAAACCAGAGACATCAGAATGTTTTGCCTTTTCCCTGAAATTAAAACTTTCCCATCCACAGGACTAGCCATTCTCTCTTACCTGCCAAAGAAATACAGCCAGGAGCCTGTCTTTTGCATCTCAATCCATTTCTACTCAACCCAACAACTCTGCAAAATGAAAAAAGACCCATTTTGCTTAAAGGACTTTTTCTCCCCATGGAAAAATATGTCCCTATAAATTGTTTTAATTGAAGTCTAAATTAGCTATTTTTGGGGGTTATTTTCATTGGGTTTTGCCAGTCCTGTGGATTCAGGGAGACCAGGGGAATTGAGCAATCCCTGCCATTCCAAAATAATCCATGTCCGAGCACGATCCTATTTAGGTACTGATGCTGTGCAGCACCAGCCGCTAGCTATGGGTGCTTTTATTATGGGAGCAGGACATAAAGCCAGTGTCAGCCCCCAGCTTTTCCAGGAAGGGTGGGTAAAGTGTCTTATACAGGCTCATCTTCTAATATTGGGCTCCATCTGTCTTGTCCAAAGCATCATCACCAGCCATGTCACATGCTTCCCCTCTTCTCTGTGGCACATGGAAAGGACCACGGTGGCGCCACCAGCCACATCTTTGGCCAAGGACCATGGATGCAGCATGTCCCTCGGAGCGAAGGGGATGGGAGGAGCTGAGGGTCCTTCCTCCCATTGCCTGCAGCTCATCCCTCTGGCCGTACCACGGTTTTGGTGCTGGAGCTGCTTCTGGCTGAGATGAAGCCTTGAGAAAAGCCCTGCTTACCCCAGGAGCTTTGTACTCAGGTCATGGTGTGTTGCTATGGCCAAATGGGAGGGAGGGAGAGTAGGGGCAAACCTGGAAAACCAGCTCCAGGAGCTGGCAGTGTTTAGTTAGGGATGCACTAAGCAAATACATGACCACGAGTGCATTGGCTCTGTGGGGTGAACTGCGCGATTTACCTGTTGCACCCACAGGAGGAGGAAGGGCTATGTCTTCATGCAGTGCAGGCTGCGGCTCACAGTGCCCACCGTTCGTCTTTGCTTAGCATCCAGGGCAGTGAATATAAGGTATTTTCCCTCCCCATATCTTTAATTCTAAGGGCCTTGTGTGAGAATCATGCTGCCAGCAAAGGGCAGGCAGGAATGAGAAGCAAAGGGAGAGTCACTGGAGCACTCCCTTGAGAGGTGCTTCAGGGGCTAGAACAGACAAGGCATCTCTTCACAGTGCTGTAAATCCCACTTCATATCCCCTGTGCCACATATGGGAGAAATGAACAGAGTTTTGTGATGATTAGTCAGAGTCTTTATGATGGTTATAACATTCACTGCTGCTCACCTCGCTCCTGCCTTGCTACCTCAGTGCATTTTCACATTGCTACGAGTTTCTGCTGTGAAATGATCCCTGAAAAGAGTTTACCTGCCACTAAATGGCTCTGAACACTGTGAGATGCTTCGGTACAATACCGTGAAGCACAGCTCTTGGCTTGCTGGGTCAACACGCCGAGCGCACACCTCGTACCCCCATTAAGAGCTATGAAGTGTGGCACCAGGTCGTAAAGAGCTGCAGGAGACATATTTTATTCACAGCCCAATGCTTCACCACCCGTAACACCAAGCCAGGCATGGAGCAAAACGCACAAGGCAAACTCCTTTTGCCAGAGCTGTCTCTGCAGCCAGGGGAGCAGGTGATGAGCAAAGTGGGAGTCAGGGTTTCCCACCGGCCTGTCCTGGCTGGTTTTGACATCCAGGAGGATGAGCCCAGCCTCGGGTGACACCTTGTTTTCAGTTTCGCAGAGCCTGTTGCTGTCTGAAAGGCAAGGCAGGTTATTCCTCTATAAAATCCTAACCAATTATTTATTCTGTTTTAATTCCAGACCTTTGGCTCTGGTCACCCTGATGTTCATCCCTTCCCCCTCGCCCCCAGATTCCTTCCCCAGGACTCCCTATAGATGAGCAGATTCAGCCCCAGACTGATGGAGAACCACCTCTGAAGGTAATGAGCCAGATGGATCCATGCCACAAAGCCCATTGGAATTAAGCGTGAGTAAAGTCATCCAAATCTCATCCAAAATGTTTTCCACAAGGAAATTCCCTGTTCTCTCCTGGGGCCACATGCGCACCATCCAGCACGCAGTCGCACTGTCCACGTGGTGCCAAATGCAACAAGCCAACCCGGTGCTTTCAGCCTACACGATGTGTTTTTCCACCAGCACAACTTAACATCCCTTTCCCTTGCCAAGCGTGTGGCCTTCCCACTTCATTATGGTCTTGAGAAAACCATCCCGGTGAGAAAACAAAGGAATAGGTTGAGCAGCCCTTCATCCCTTCCGTCGGCGAGCACGTGCGGCGCTTGTTTGCAAAGTTGGGTACGAGCTAATAAGCTGATCTTGCAAAGATTTACACTCAGGCAAAGGCTTCCATATGGGCTTAGCATCAAGCAGGACCTTAATCTGAAGGAAAATATTCGGAGGGGGGTTTATGTTTCTCTTTCACTGTAGGACCAATGAAATATTCACCATAGCAAATGGAGAGGCTGTTGCTGAGTCCTGTGGGCTTGGGGCAAGCAGGAGACCAGGATCTCATCTGAGTGCTTGTTTCTCACAGCACCTACAGCTCCCACCAGTGTCACAACGACTGCCGGTTCTCAGCGCTGTGCTAGGTGAGCATTCCCAGTGGTCAAAGTCAAAGCTTTTATCCTCAGGGACCCGCACTGCTGCAGCGAGGAGCTGGGGCAGTGCATCTCCATCCATCTGAACTGAATCTCAGCACCGATCCCGGCGTTCCATGAAACCATTCCTGTGAGCCAGCTGCCTGCATACGCCTGGCAGATGTCTTGGAGCAGGACTAAGCCTTTGCAAGGCAGAGGCTTGGCTTCACCCCCTCCTTTGAGGCACAGCCAGAGCAGGCAGTCCCGTCCCGCTGCCCGCTTCTCCCGACAGGCTCCCTCCAGCGAGACCTCTGCGTGCCGTCAGCGTAGAGACTCCTTCAATACTCGTCTCGTACTGCTTTATGTTCTTACTTTTTCAGTACTCAGTGAGGCAAGGTGGTGGCTGCACCTCCATAGCTGGTGGGAGATTCAAGGATCCACACTGTAGCTAAAACACTCTCCCACTGCCTGTGTGCTTCTAGGGGTGTACAAAGAAGTTTCGTATCCACACACAAGTGATCCGAGATGCTTTACAGGCAGAAAGGGACAAGAAAATCATGATGATGTGTGTAAAAAGAGAAGTTGTTTGTATCCGCCGCTGCTTATTTAAGCAATGGCAATAATTACAAATAATCTCTGTTGCCCTCACATCAGCAGTGTTTTACACAAGAAGTAGATCCAGGATAACAATTTCCCATTCAGGATCTGTGATCAAAAAATGTAGTCTTTAGGAAAAAATCCCAGACCTAAAGCTCCAGGTTTTTTGTCTTTTTTCCTCTCTCCATGAGGAATTATGGAGACTTCTGGCTTGCAGCAGAGTATATTTTGTAAAGCTAAATCGCTTTCGACAAATGAAACCAAGTTATCGTTAATTACCCAACCTGTGGCCTTTACCAAACCGAAATAGATGCTTAAACGAAGTGGCTCAGACAGCACACGGGGCTTTGAGGAACGATTTTCTACTCCGAGCTCCCAAAGCCTGTTCTCCAGAAAACCGAAGCAGTTTTCTGTCACGGCGACGGGATTGTTCAACTCTATATTTAACCAGTGTCAAAAGGCTCGGGAAAAAAGATTGTCAGGAGTAATCCTGCGGCACAAAAAGCACCCGCACCCGGCTTCTCTTTGCGAGGGAGAAGCGCTGAGCTTCGTTTTGGGAAATGGGAGCGTGCTTTGAATCCGGTGCGACGGGATTTTCCTATTTTGATTGATTGATTGTGGCAGAAAATGAGCTCCATAAAGTAAATATCCCCTCCAAGAGCCGCAGCGGCTCTGATTCCTTAATGAATATAGAACAAACAACGGGGCACGCACGGGAACCCCCACCTGTAACGTTACCGGTCCCCAGCTCCTGTGCCGTGGGATTATTATGTAGATTATCGCTGTGGGGCAATAATCCAGGAGCTTCTATTTAAGAATTAGAAAGGCTTTCGGAGATACCTGCTTCGCTGCTGGTACTGATTTTATCCAGCAGAAATCACGCTGCTGTGTATCTCTCACACGGAGCCCAGCTCCTTGGGAGGCTCGACGGAGAAACGGGCACGAATGTCCAGAGGCTTTTGCAAGTGGAGTTAAAATGAGGGGATTTTCTGAGCTTCCCGTCACAGCAGCAGCAAGAGGAGAAAAAAGGCGGTGGCGGGGAAGGTATTTGTTTCTGAGCCGAGTGGGAAGTGCCGGCGAGGAGCCGCGGAGAGCTCCCGAGTCTGTCGGCCCCGGGCAGCCTGACCCTGGCTCCGGCCCCGGCCCCGGGAGAGAGACAGGGACAGTGATTCAAAGAGA
>NW_009933737.1:0-229 GCF_000696875.1 Nestor notabilis | reverse complement strand
CCCTCCCCCCTTCCCTCTTGTCTTGTTTTTTTCCTTTTTCTTTTTTTTTTTTTTTTTTTTCCCTTTTAATTATTTGCCCTTTCCATTTTGCCTTTTATTTTCTTTTTTCACTTTAAAAAAAATTAATTTTTCTGTTTTATTTTTCTTTTTTCGTTTTTTTCTTTTTTGTTTTGCTTTTCTTTTTTCTTCTTTTTTGTTTTTCTTCTCTTTTGTGTTTTCATTTTTTCTT
>NW_009933736.1:405-702 GCF_000696875.1 Nestor notabilis | reverse complement strand
CCGGGACCCCCAAACACACACGGGGACCCCTAAAACTGACCCTGGGACCCCTAAAACACACCCTGGAACCCCTAAACCTGACCCTGAAACGCCTAAAACACCCTCTGGGACCCACAAAACTCACCCTGGGACCCCTAAAACAGATCCTGGGACCCCCAAAACCGACCCTGGGACCCCTAAAACTGACCTGGGTACCCCAAACATACCCTGGAACCCGTAAAACTGACCCTGAAACCCCTGAAACACCCCCTGGGACCCTTAAAACACCCCCTGGGACCCATAAAACTGACCCTGGGA
>NW_009933736.1:0-231 GCF_000696875.1 Nestor notabilis | reverse complement strand
GGGACCCCTAAAACACCCCCTGGGACTACAAAACCCACCCTGGGGCCCCTATAACTGACCTTGGACCCCCAAAACCCACCCTGGGACCCCCAAAACACACCCTGGGACCCTCAAAACCTACCCTGGGACCCCACAAACCCTCCCTTGGAGCCCCTCAGAAGCTGGGGGGGGCGGTTTACGTCTATCCAAAGGGATTTGGGGTGTAATGGGGGGATGATGGAGGCCTTCCCC
>NW_009933735.1:0-20084 GCF_000696875.1 Nestor notabilis | reverse complement strand
ACTGCTGTAGCTGAACCCAGGACAAGTACCATTTAATACTACATTTCCATTGAAAATAAAACACTCTCATATGAATTTCATTATGTATTTTACGAAAACAAGATGTTTGTTCCTTGATCAAGTTTAAGTTTGTCTTTACTTGCTTTTACTGCACTTTCTTAATAGTCTCATATATAGAAAGGAAGAATTTTTCATTCTCTTCTCTCAAGTTTTGTGCATTTAGCATGTTTCTGTCCAGCTATGTCCTTTCTTCTCTTTTCTCTTTTCTTACTTACTGGTGTCTCTCACTGTGTTTAATTTCCATGTTTCTAATAATTCCTTCTACCTATTTCTAAGCTTAAATTACTACTTGAGGTAGAGAAATATCCCATTTAATAAAAACAGAATTATCCACTTCTAACCATCTTCCTTGTCTGTAATGTCTCAGCTATTTATTCCTTACACCCTCTGTTTTCCTGTCTCTCTTCTTCCCTTCTGCATCACTAAACAGACATCTCTGTGTACACCTGTAGTTTTTCCTCCTTGCCTCTCATTTTATTTTTTGATATAGTTTCTATTCAGAAGCAAATAATACCAAAATTGGAACAATTATGCTTTGATTTCAATAACATTTTTAAACAAGAAATTTGGAAGAAAATAGTTTTTCCTTGCTTTTTGAGGATTCAAAAAAATTGTATAAAAATGTTTCATAACAACAACAACAAAAATCAGGTAAAAAGGCAGAAAAAATCAGACAAATGGTTTCATAGGGTTCTATGGAACATAAGAAACTAAAGGAAAAAAACCCACCAAATGAACTAAAAGATTAAATGCCCTTCTGTGCCTATTCCACACTCTACTTGATTGTTCCTAAAGCTATTCTGTGGCACTTTGTGCCACTGAAAGTTGTGTATACTTGCCCATACAGTAGAATGTTGTCAGTGGAGCAATAGCCCCAGGAAAAAAAAAAAAACAACACTTTTTTTTTGGCTTTTTCACTGGCATAATATCTAATCTTTGCCCATAACTCCATCTTTTGTTCTCTTATTCCACTAGCAAATATATATTGCTTAAGGCTATGATGCTTGATTTCACCAAAGACTTCTGCAGAGTGGGGCACAAGAATACCAGAAATGAGAGAATGATATACTGTCTGCCCTGCAAGTCTGCCTCTTGACAGTGGCAATAACAGAAGGTGCAAGCTTTGTCCCTTTCTGCTCTCCATTGACCCTTGAGCTTCATAGCATCTTTGATCATTTGACTAGGGACGTTGCAAGGACTATCCCCTCCTACTTCTTTTACTATCTATTTATGGAGCTATTGTCCATGATTTGTCTCATCTCTTCTCTACCACTGCTACTGCCTGCTGTGTGACCCCTATGCCAAGAATTTCCAGAAGTTTCCTTACCCCTATACTAAAAAGTGGTGTATTTGTTTCAGTCTGAATCTCTACTAGATGCATTGTTTAACTTTAATTGCAGTATTGCAGATTTTGGTGAAGGTCAGTTCTGCATAAACCCTATTCACCACATTCCGGATTTTGCAAAGAAGATACCCAAATGTTCCTTTTCTTATCTTCTGGTAAGAGAGTTTTTCCATGTTTTTCATCATTCTTTTTGCCCTTCTCTGCATTTTCTTTAGCTTTACTGTATCTTTCCTGAGTTGCCAAGAACAAAAGTACACACAGTGCCTGTAGCTTGTAAAGTTTTCATACAATGGCAAAACGACATTTTCTGTCTTGTTTTCAGCAGTGCCATGCAGATGATTAGCAAAAACGTATGAAAAATGTATGTTGCTTTCAACAACTGGTGCTTTCAGGCTGAAGATGTCAGTCCAAACATATGAATTATACTGATGGAGTCCTTGGTCCCCTTAACCTAAAGCGGACCATTGCAATTCCCTTAGCAGAGATGCAGAGCAGAATTTAAAATTGCAGGGCAGACTGAGTTGAAACCACAGAATGCTTAGGCGTATTCTAAGAGCTAGGTATCTGAGAAACAGTACCAGCAAAGACACAGTATGAAGTAGAGATCTGTGAGTACAGAGAGCCATGTACGTCCTGGGTGAACAATTAAACCACACTGTTAGCTATGTTTAGGAATGGCTATTCATCCTGCAGTCTCATTCCCCAAAGACTGCTTAGGAGATTTTCTTTTTCAGCAAGCTTTATCAGCAGTAAAATAATGAAAAAAAAAAAAAAGTTTAAATTTTATTCTTAAGTGAACATGAAATTGCAGAGATTAAAGAAGATGGCAAAAATCCCTAAATCATAGATGATGCATAAATTTCAGTTTCCTGCTGCTTTGCTATTCACCCACACTCATATGGAACCACAGCCACAAAGATGTAAAACTTTGGCAGTTTCAAACACTATGAGAAATCAATTCAAATCATTTTCTCCCCCCCAAAAGAACATTTTGCTTGCTTTCAAGACTAGGATAATTAAATGATTTCTGGTTTGAAATATTGTTGCTCCCTGTGAGTCGTTCCCATCTTCAGATGGCAGTTCATATCTATAGTTTCAAGAATGATGCTGTTTTTTTCTATCTCTGGGAAAAAAAAAATAATCTCAGAAGAACATGAGTCTTATGAAGCATAAACAAAGATGCCCTTTAAGTGCCTTTATTTTTATTACTTTTGAGTTAACAGCTGAAAATTTGAGAAATTTGTCTTTTTTTAAAAAACAGTAGTTTCCAAAGTAATCAGGACTTTTGAAAAATGTAAAATTTCTAAATACGTAAGAATCTGAACTTCATTTTGTTAGTATATTACGTACTTCGAGGTTTTCTTTTTGGAAAATGGAATATCAAGATTAAGGATATTCAAATTAGACCACAATTTAGCTTATATTGAAGATATATTTTAAAGAAAAAAAAAACATTCACATGGATGTTTCTCTGTTGCAAAGACAGAATTGTTTATTGTCCCCTATTATCTAGATACAGGTTGTCTGGAATTCCCTCTACTCTTAAAAAAATAAAAAAGAGCCTCATGTTTGTATAGGAACAAGATTTTGGGAAAAAGCTAGACATTATACAGAAGTTAGGGCAATCTATCATTGGTAATTGTTTAGTTGGTATGTAGTTACATAGGATGCTTCATCAGAGATTTACGATGGCAGATGGTAAACCTTATACAAATTGCATGTGTGGTGTTTATGTTTGCTTTCCTTTCAAATGGTCTTTGTTCTCTAAGGGGGCAAATGGGGGTGAGGTTGGGTGGCTTTTCCTTGTAGATTGTTTTCCCATACAAATCTGGGGCAAATTCTTTGGTCAGAACTTGCCACACAGCATTCCTTTGGCCAGATCCTTAAACCAATGGGAAACAAATTGTCTCAAGCACCAGCAGAAAGCAGGAGCTGCCCTGCGATTCTTGCTGTGCTAAATGGTTTTGTGGGACACTTGTTCTACAAGGTTGGGCTCACAAGAAGCAATGTCTCAGCTGCATACAAGCAGTAATCTGGACCTTCGTGTGGAAAGGCTAACCAGTCATCCAGCCCAGGCAAAGAAGCCAGAATTTTCAATGTAATTTTGTTGAAGTCTGAGCATGTTAATGGAGTGCATGAGAGGATACTGATCATGCTTCTTGCAAAAAAAAAAATCTCTCTTGACTAAAATTGTGATTTGGTCATCAACCTAGAGTTCCTGTTGAACAACATGTTTTATTATATTGAATACTAAAAAAAATATAAAATTGTAAGTTTAAAAGTTACTAGTAGGGATTTTTTTTCTGTTTGTGAATGTAGGCAAAAACATAGAGCAAGTTACAGCAATATGGAACTGAAATACAGATTTATTTCTGGAAATGAACCAGGACATGTCATATTGCAGGAGAATCATAGGATCATAGAATGGTTAGGGTTGGAAAGGACCTGAAAATATTAAAATTGAGATTCTAATAATTGTTTTAAATTCATGTTTGGAAAATTACTTTCCTGATGGATAAAAGAAAACATGTATGTCTTAATGCATTTGGAGATTTTAAAATTTTAAAATTAAGCAAGACTTTTTTTTTTCATTCAGAAGTCTGCCAATGCACTTTCATTTCCTAAGCAATACAGAGCATCTATACAAGTCGAAGGCATAGTTTTCCTGGAATATACTCTTAATCTCAAAACTCTACATTTAGGCATTTATCTTAGGGAATAGTATGTGAAAGAAATCCTGCAGTAGCTATTTTACATAAGAACTTGAAGACTGAAGCTTACAGAATGTTTTATTGTCTTCTTGAGTGCTTTTCCTTTATCTTTGATCTGCTCTTAGCTCTTCCTCTTTTTGTGGTGGGTGTATGTCTGTGAGGTGGGGGAGTGTTAAGCAGATGTACTACCATAGCAACTGCTACCAGTTACCAGACCAAAAGTCAGCGACGAAGTCCAAACCTAACTTTTCAACTCTTTTACCTGAGGCCGGTTGTTCTGAGGGCTTTCTCAGGATCTTCTCAGGCTTTTCTAGTAGTTCTCTTCATTATATTCTCCAGAGGCTCAACAGATGACCTAAAGGAAGGCCACCTGCCACAGTGCCAGCATTCTTCTTTCTCTCCACAATCCAGTTTTATGCGTCTGTACAGAAAGGTAATTACCTCTTCTTCAGTGTGTCTCAGGTATTATTAATGCCTTTTTTGGGGGGGTGGGGGAGAGAGGGAACAGGAAGAAGTGCTTTGTTAATCTTTTTACAGCAGTTTTACATGATATAGCACCAACCAAGGTTGTCCCTCTGAGAGGTGACAATATTTTGTTGGCTTGCTTTCTTAGCGGTTTTCTGTACTGCATAATCAAATTCCACATCATGAAAATTCTGTATATTTTCTATTTTCTAGTAAAAAGTATAAGTGTTTTGTAAAGTTTCCATTCAGCAAATAATATCTGAAACACTGGTAAAATACTACTTAAGAACGGAATATAAAGAGCCTTAAATTTTCACAGGTAAGTAGGAAATAAATAAGGACGTATTTCCAGACATACTTGGTAAAATACGGGTGGGCTGCTTATACCTGGGGATGTGTATATATTGGTTAGGAGAGAGAGGTAAGTCCTACAATTACACCACAAGTTTTCTACAAGTTTTAAAAAAAGGTAACTAGGCAATCTTTATCAAATCAAAACAGAAACAGAGCTCTCATTATACTTTCATACTGAAGAATGGAGAACCTGAATGGACTTTCCTTTTGCCACAACCAAAACACTTTAACAGTGACTTCATCTGGAAAGTTTTCTATCACTCTAATGAATCATGAATGAGATAATTTTGGATACAGTAAGCCAGCCTGTGGTTTGACAAATATTATTTCTTCATGTTTTGTTTCTGCGAGTGAAAAGTAAATAGCTAATTTACTATTTATATTTCCTGTAACAATTTTGAACAGTATTGTAAATTAGTACACAAATAAAGGAAGATCAAGAAGTCAGTCCAATCTAGATTCAGGTAGAAATGTATTTAATGTAGATACCTATTTACACATGCTGCCTTCAGGTAACAGATGAAACACCAAAAGTTGTATCATTCATGTACAGGTATTTTACAGAAGTAAGTAGGTATTAGTTGGGACATGCTGTTTGTCAGGGAATATCAAGACATTCAGTCTCAGAACAGAAATAAAATGTATGCACACTCACATTACCTGCGCTCTATGGACATATTGGTCTGGGATATTTTTTCACAGAGAACATTCCTGTTGCATTAGCTTTTCTGGTTCATTTCTATGGTGCAAATTAAGCACTGAGTTACAACTGCTTAGGTTGTTAATTCTTCTATTTCTAGCTTTGACTGGAACCCCCTGTTTGCTGAGAATAGCAGAAAGGATTATGTGCTCAGAATGTTTCTGTTGAGGGTCCAGGATACCTTCATACACACCTTGGTTCTAATTTTTTTTTTTTTTTTTTAATGACAAAATGGTTTGAAATGAATGAACATGAAGTGATAGAATAGAGGTTTAACTTTTATAGGAGCTTGCTCTGGTTGATATATTGGTTCTGATCCTTGGTTACTCAAGTGAAAAGAGCACAAACAGCTGCTCTAGCACTATAAGAGATTTCTCTTTAAGGGTTGCTTGTAAGCTACATCCAGCTCTTCATAATTTTCCTTGGATACCATTGGAGCATGCTGCATGTTAGTTTCTGACATGGATAATAAGAAACTGTTCTGCTTGGCAAATATTTGACTTTAAATTGCAATGAGAACTAAAAGTGTGCCAGAATGTACCCTGGCCTTGGGAACAGAAAGAAGTTCTCCATGCTACCTTGAAAGCTGCCACTACTTCAAGCATTCTTGAAGTATTGCCCAGCTGCTTGTTGCTTTCATTTGTTAATTTTGTCAGTGCTTCCAGTATGGATATATTACAAAGAGAAAAGTTTCTCAATCTTGTAGAGACTCGTAGAAAATACTGTCTTCTCTTTCAGTAGGAAAGCCTGACTTTGACTTGATGCTGACATTAAGCAATACATTAGTGTGAAATCAGTCCAATAGAAACCAGAGGGGTTGAGCAGTTAAATCACATGCTCAATCCGAAAAGCAGGGAGCAGAATTGAGGATGAAGGTTAAAGTTAGGGTTTGGAGAAGCATTTTTGAGGCTGAATGCTTGAATTTCAGACTGAATGATTTTTCATTTCATGGATACTTTAACAGATGCACTTGGTTCAATAAAGAGCAATCCTCTGGATATCAGTATTAATACTAAAATATTCCATTATGGTCTGTACATTTATAATGAATACATGAATTATTAATTCTTGTATTTCTTATGTAGTTTCTTACAGAAGCACTTGGGTGTTACCAAGCTAATGCAATCCTACGATATATCAAGCATGTTTTTTCAATAGAAGTAGGGAAGTATTTAAGGGCATTGTACACCAGTTTAAAATGTACAGCTAGTACTCCAGAAAGATAAATTTATAAAGGAAGCAATGCAGCAAAAGGCTTCTAGAATCGTCATGGCAATAAAGAATTAATCTTACTGACAGAGACTAAAAGTATTTGATTTAATTAATCCAGCTGAAAGTTCCCTATAAATACCTCAAGGGAGCAAACGTCAAAGAGCTACATAAAACAAAGGACTATGCTTCTACAAGAATACTTTAAACTGGTCATGAATACGTTTACAGGATGGTCTCTAAATACCCAGTCAATGAAATTCTTGAATTATTTTCCAAACAGCATAGTGAGGGCAAGAAAGTAACCCACTTTTGAGATGGTTTTGGAGGACTTTATATTATGAGAATTATATTAAATAATTACTATAGCTAAGGATGTCACTTTCTGGTTCAGGCCTTCCCTTCAAGGCCAGTTCTTGCTAAGACATTTTATACAGTGAAAGTAGTGTCTTGTTTTCTTTTTTCTTTTTCTTTATTTTTTTCCCCTCTCTTTGGGGAAAAATAAAAAGAAATTCCACCTATTCTTGCACATAGAAATCCAGTGACGTGTGCAATTGTGCATCTCACCAGAATGAGTGCTATTTGCAGAGGAAAATTGAACACACATTTCTGGAAGGGCTGAAGGAACTCAACACCGGATATTGGGGATAAGTAGGTTTCTGAGTTTCTGAACCAGGAGGAAATTAGTACAACTGCTAGGTTGAAATAAGAGAGAACCTTTCTGATAGCATTGTTGCAGCTGGGTCTTCCTGCAGCTGTCCTCTATCACTTCACTACAAATTTGCTTCTCACTTTCATAGGTCTAAATGAGCAATTAGATAATCTAATGCACTCTAATTATCCTTAGCCACCTTTTGTCTTATCTTTTCTCCTATCTTAAAGCCAACTTTATTTTTTTAAAACCCAGCTAAACTCCTTTTTCTTGCAAAACTTCAGAAAAGAAAATAATTGTTTAACCTGGCCAGAAGTTGGCATACTCCTGGCTCCGACATTAATTTTTTCTTCAATATCTCCCCAGCCTGATCCACATCAGCACATTCTTCAATTGCTTCTGCTGTTCAGTCATGGCACTCTCATTTCCGTATGAATAAACTGCTTCATTAAGTCTTTGTATTTTCTCTTTGCTAAGAGATTTAATTGCTGTGTATGTGTCAGTAATACTTTACAGATGTTTACAGTAATTACATCCAATTTAATTGGTTCATTTAAGGGCTGCCAGGGCAATGTCACATGAATGCTGGTTACCAACATGAAATTGTTGAAAAGTTGGAATTTCTTTTGGGTGCTCCTATTAAAGATATTCCAAGAAGTGAACTTAAGTGTTGCCTGGAAGCAAAATGAAGAAACAGAAGTTATTGAGATGTACTGTATCCAGGAAAGTGTCCAACACTTCACTCCCAATGGAGATTGCCTGTGATTGAGACATAAAAATACAGGAAAACTTTGCATCTTGCAGATCCTTCAATTCGGATTGTTATAGAAAGAACAGAAACAATAAATGTTTGGGTGACATGGTTTAGTGTGTGGTGTCCCTGCCCATGGCAGGGGGGTTGGAGCTACATGATCTTAAGGTCCTTTCCAACCTTAACTATTCCATGATTCTATAAATGCCTGTGCTTTCATATCCTGCATCACACAGTAGTGCTCTTGAAAGAATGAACAAGTGAAAGTTTTTTACACACTCTCCTTTTGCCTTTGTCCAAAAAATTGGGCAAAATTCTCTAGTTGGGGAGGAACAGGAGCTTCACAGAGGCATAGGCATGAGTACTACATCAGGAATACAGGGAATGGAAAAAGAATGGGGATTAAAGCAGACGTAAAGAAATAACAGAAGATGAAACAGGGAAATGAAATGATGGAAGGATTAGTTAAGTGAATGCCTGCCTTCTGGCTGCTGGAAAGGAATGTTTCTCTTTCCACTTTGAGGCTGATAATTGATTATTAAAGGTGGCATAATATTTTTCATTTATATTTCACTTTAACTGCAGGCAATTCTCATGTAAAGAAATAATTTCTTCTCAAAGCCCAAAAGGTTACAAATAATTACTTTAATGGTAATTGAATTATGTTTTATTATCAGTACCATCTAAGAATTACATTTGAAAATGCACTAGTGATGATATGTAAGGTTTCAATTCTACTTGAAGTGATAAATGCTTCAATTATACATTAACTGAAGTCAGTACTAAATGTAATGAAAACTATACATGCTCCTGTGTATGCTCTCTTTAAAGACACCGAGTCTTGCAATCCACTGAGTATGGCAATAGCATCCATACTACAGACCAATATTACCATTGCAAACCACAATTATGTTTATGCTATACAATAGTAATCTTCCATGTGCATGTCACAGCACAGTTGCACTAAACTTCTATGTATAATACCATCATAGATATCTAACACAAAAATTTGGCACTAAATATTTTGACTCAAATGATTACTTCATTTCATATCTAGATATACTACTGAAATGAAAAGAAGGTCTATCCAAAACTGTAGTCCAGAAAAACAGATCAAAAAAAGATCAGGGCACATCTACAATCCGGGGCTCATGAGCACAATTCATACTCTACTATATATAAAAAAATAATGGGAGATGTTTTGGTGAAACTGATTAAAGACCATACAGTTAAGTAGTCTGAACTATAGTTCTGATGAAATCAGTTGAATTTTATGGCAGAGTAAATAAGGATGATGTGCAAAAAAAATGTTTCCAGTGTTATCATTATCAATAAATGTAAGATGTCAAAAAAAAAAAGGAAGGGAGCTAAGCAGTGAATCTGGCAAAGCATGTCCGAATTGCTTCATGACTACTTTGAAATACATTATTCATTCATCAATTACAAATTTAAAGGTTCAAAAATTACAAGAAATTTGGTTCAGTAACTGTACATGTAAATATTTTGAGCAACATTTTTGTTCCTTTTATTTCACACTAAAAATCCCAGGTATTAAAACATGAATGTTTTCTGGTTCTAATCTAATTTGACTGTTCATATTTATTATACAAATCATATGGCTTAAATTACCAAACCTATTCTGTATGCAGCCTTGACTGTGGTGTCAGAAATTCATTTATGTACAATAGCACAGTTTTAAAATCCAGTCTGAGGAATAACAAGCTTGGCCTTATCTCTTATTGTGGCTATAATGGAGCTGGGTGGCTGTGATTCAGCAGTACCTACACAATGAGCCAGAAGGGTGAAAAAAATAACAAAGAAAAATTTAAAAAGCTATTTATTTTAAAACCCACATTTTTTATGACTATAGAGAAGTGAAGGTAAGTGCTAGCCTTGTCCTGACAAAAGGAATAGTATAATGATTGTCTATTCACATTCAACATTCACACTCCTGCAATAATAATTTGAGACAACACCAAAACAGGCCATTACATGATGGGGGATGGTGCTTGAGAGTAGCTTACATCCTTCTTCTTAGCGCTGAAGTGTTCTGGTAATTGCAAGGTCAGCATTACAAACATACAAAGAAGTAAGTCTTGCAAAGAGGAGGAAATATGCTCC
The DNA here is from genome assembly GCF_000696875.1 of Nestor notabilis. NCBI lineage: Eukaryota > Metazoa > Chordata > Aves > Psittaciformes > Psittacidae > Nestor > Nestor notabilis. Next base: position 9,716 of record NW_009933735.1, on the reverse strand, counting down.
TAAAACATAAAATGTATGCACAGAGTAGAGGAAAAATCTTTTTATCAGGTTTCACCTCACTGGCTGCACTGTGTCAGAATACACTTTGCTCTCCTATTTCTAGATTTCAAATTATATTCACCCTCCTTTTTTCTGTGTAACCTTTCTGAAAAAAATGTTTGAGGTGTGGCTAAAATAGACTTTATAAATGTGTTAAATCTTACTCTTCAGGCTGAGAGAAGAATAATTTTTTTCACTCCCTTGCCAAAGTAAAATGCTAAGGAGCAATTAGTTTCACTGAAATTCTGCTTAGAGTTTTGGTGGTTCCTTCCTCTTGAAAACTTCTTTCTAATCTTCATGCAGCACTTTACTTAATGTCAAGCTACATTTAAAACATCTGCAGAAGAAGGAAAGAAATGGATTACTGAAAGTCTGAGGCATTTTTTTACTGGTCCTCAGTCTGGGACCCAGATTCAATTCCCTCCTCTGCCTGGAGCAATTTACACTTATGTTTCCCACTTCCCAGAAGAGTGCCCTCACTATGAGTATACTCAGCTGTTTTTTTGGGTGCGATATGTTAAACTCTCTTGTTAAATATAATTCAAGTCTTGTGGGAAAATGGTATTTTTTGATTAATGCAAGGGGCTTTACCATCTCCATTAAGCAAGTTAAGACAGCACTACAGTGAAAGATAAGTCTTATTTCCTCCTCCTCTCTCTTATTGCATGCTCCCATCAACCTCTCTGTATTTGGACTGGATAAAGTGTGGTGAAGGGATGTCAGTCCAGTTTCCTAGATCAAAAGACTTGTTTCATACAGCAGCAAGTAATCATCAAGGCAGTGGGGATTACCTCTCTGTTGCAGTACTAATAGCTATTTTAATGTCAAGAACTATGTAAGTATTATGTTCTTAGAGAATAAGATTGTGAGAAGCTCCTTGAGATACTAGTTTAAATCACTCATTCTGGATATGCAATACCATTTAATGCTTACATATTTTTTACAAAATACAGATTAGGATTAGGAAATACAGAAAGAGAGGATTAGGTCCAGGTTAATGAAACTTAAATACAGACGGAGTCCTGGGTGACAAGGTTTAGTGTGTGGTGTCCCTACCTATGGCAGGGGCATTGGAACTAGATGATCTTAAGGTCCTTTCCAGCCCTAACTATTCTGTGATTCTATGATTTAGATCTACTGAATGTTTCAGTAGATACTTACAGGGGATGCTGTCATAATGAATCAAATCTCCCCACCTCATACAAAAATAGAGTGAGTTAGGAATTGTGCATAGTTTTGTGAAGACTGAAATTAATGAAATTTTTTCTTGGTTTTCCTTAAGACTGAGTTAATTTTCAGTCAAGTCCATTAGATGAGTCATGACAAACATTAGATTTCACTCAAAGCTGATATTTTTGTAAAGTTCAAATGATGTGGTTTTGACTCCTTTTATTTCTTGCTATGGAAACTGTCTTCTAAGGAACTTGACGTTATTTAAATACAAACATGAATATAAGTAATGTTCTTAGACCATAAATTTGGAGAAAATACTCAGGGTTTGCAATGACCACTCATTAATTTTCAATATATAGTTTTACAGAGTCTTTCCATAATTTAATAGTTTGAACTCTTTGTTTCTGTCCGAAGAAATTAATATAATTAAGATGTTGTCCTGGGTTCAGCTACAGCAGCCATTTTTTTTCCTTCTTAGTAGCTGGTGCAGTGCTGCATTTTTGACTTTCAGTCTGGGAACAATGCTGATAACACCGATGTTTTTAGTTGTTGCTAAGTAATGTTTACTCTGACCAAGGACTTTCTCAGTCTCATGTTTTGCCAGAGAGGAGGGGAAGCCAGGAGGAAGCAGAGGCAGGACACCTGACCCAAACTGGCCAAAGGGGTATTCCATACCACAGCACGTCATGCCCAGTATATAAACTGGGGGGAGTTAGCCGGAAGGCCAGATCGCTGCTCGGGTCAGGCTGGGTATCGGTCAGCGGGTGGTGAGCGGTTGTGTCCTTTTCCCTTGTTATTCCTCGTATCATTATTATTGGTAGCAGTAGTGGTTTGTATTATACCTTAGTTACTGGAGAGCTGTTACCTCAACCCGTGGGAGTTACATTCCTTCGATTCTCCTCCCCATCCCTCCGGGAGCGGGGGGAGGAAGGAAGAGGGGGGGCAGTGAGCGAGCGGCTGCGTGGTTCCAAGTTGCCGGCTGGGCTTAAACCACGACACATGTTAATACCTGAGAAATACTTGCTTTCAAAATCAAACTTGAAATGCTATAAAGTAACCATAGAAAATACTAAAATAAAATTCACAAAATGCCTTGCTAGAAGCATTCCAAAGCCCTCTCTTTTTTAAAAATTTTCTTAATTGTTCCAATTAATGATTTATCATGTTGTATTGACAGACTGAAGAAGTTTTGCATATTTTCTGAAATGCAGTTTGGATTCAGGATTCCAAATGAAAAAGAAATAAAAAAAAAGAAAAAGAAAAGGAAAAAAGGAAAAGAGTATTTTTTGGTCTGAAAGTATTTACTACCAAATTAGAAAAGTAAATTTCTACTTAGGATAACAAAATATAATTCACATAATTTTTCAAGTCTGCAGTTTTTGTTTTCTTGTGGTATCTTCCTAATTTACAGAATTATTATATCTAAAAAAATTCAGTTAAAACCCTCAAAAGCAACAATGCTTCCTAACTCAGAGAATTAAGAACTATCTTACTTTTGTAATCTCTTGTGTAGCAATGGAATGCTCTTCAAATTATACATATATTTACACACACTTGTTGAGCAGATGTATGATTATTTATACATTTAAGCGCTTTGTTGAACAGGGGGCCATATCTTGTTAAATTCATATGCCTAAATGGATGGTCACATACATGAGTAAGTAGCTTGATAGTGTGTTAATTTAGGAATGTAGTATGATTATTGATATATAAATATTTTCCTTTAAATTGTCAGCTCTAGTGAATCATAATGTGAGCAGCTGCCCAGTTGCTTAATATCCTGTTTCACACATGGAATAAATATACCTCAAAAATATCTTAATCTGTCTCTTAAATAGTGATAATATAAAGAGATGAGAGAATGGATTTGTTCTCAGGAAAAGCAGGAAATGATACCAAGCTACAGCAGCAGCAGCAGCAGCAGCAAGAATGAAACTGCACATCAGCTCATGCAATCAAAGTTAAGTTTATGATACTCAAGAGGAAATCGACAATAAAACCCATTTCAAATAAAATAGAGGAAGTGACTTTCACTTGTTGCCCATTTCTTCAAGAAAGTGCCAGTAGGTGTTCTTTCCAGCTTGCCTGCAAGGCAGATGAAAAGCTCCTCAGATTAATTACTGCTTGGTTGTGACAGGCTTGGGAGATGGTTTCTATCCCAGAGCCTGCTTCTTTTTTTCTTTTTCTTCTCTCTCTCTCTTTTTTTTTTTTTTTTTTTTTTTTTTTTTTTTTTTAAATAATGGTGGTTTTCCTTCAGTACTGTCTGATCTCTGACTCACCACTGTGGAACGAAAAGAAAGAAGCTTTCTGCGCGCAGCCCAGACTGCCACAAATGTTATACTGAGGGTAGCATAGAATTAAATATAGAGGCTTTTTTTTCTTAAGCATTTGTATCACTGTTTGTTGCAAACCCTCTACTTTATGGAGAAAGCCTGAAATCTTTCCCAAAGCACCTTGACGTGCAGTGAAATATTGGTATTTGAATTAGAGCCTAATCAGGAGCAGCAGAGAAAATGACGTGTTTCAGCTCTGTCTTTTTTGTAGCCAATTACTCCAGGCTCCTAGTGTTCATGTCTTCCATATACTTTCTTTAATTAGCACTTTATTAGTTTGGCTTCAGAGAGCTGGTTCTGGAGAAAACTTTCCTGAAGCTGCCAAACGGTCACAAGCAGGAGGTGATTAAATTTAGTCTTAAGCAATAGGCATCTGCATGCATTCTTTGAATCTAAGTGTGCTTTAAAAGATGTGTTCCCAATAATTTATGCCCAGAGGGATGTTATGCTGTTAGTAAATGCATCTGAAAATCTCTCACATTATTACCACTGTCTATATGCTATTCATTTAGATCTATTTTAATAATAGGATTCTTGACTCCTCCCCATTAAGCTCAAGTTGATTTATGTTAATGGCAAAAGAAATATGAAATGCAGGGGCCTAATTTTTGGTAGATTGAACAGGGGAAAAAAGCAGCAATTTCTGTTCAGTGCAATCCTTTTTTATTACTTCCATTATGGGTAGGTCTGTTGTCTTCGTTTTATAGCTATTAACCCCTGATATTGTCTTCAGAGATGATTATTAAATAGGACTGCACTAGTCAAAACAGCAGAAGATTGAATAAACAGACGATTTATTAAAACACAGACCATTTCTTTCTGTATTTATTGAGAAATAATAAATTCCACTGAAGATGTAGTTGTAAATCCTGCAGGTTTTGTTATAAAGCAAATGGTAATAAAGTCAGTGAAAATTTTTGTTTTGTAATTAAAGGCTAGATGACTGGCTTTTTGGCCCATCAGAGGCCCATGATGTGGTGTGCCTCAGAGGTCAGGTGGAGACCAGCAGTGCAGGCTGCCTGAGAGCCGAGGCATAGCATGAGTGGGGACATTTCTTACTTAAACAGTATGGGGTTTATTCCACGTCTCAGTGAGTGATACCAAGCAGATGAATTTGCTTGTTATTGTTGTTGGTTGGTTTTTTTGTGTTGTTTTTATTTAATTTTCCCCCCCTTTTTTTGTTTTGGTGTTTTTCTGGTTTGGTTTTTAATTTTTTAAATCAGCAACTCCTGAGTTGTGATTTAAAACCTGTTGATAACCAAGCACCACACAGCTGCTTGCTCAGTCCTCCTCACCCTTCTAAGTGGATGGGGAAGCAAATTAGAAGGACAATAATGAGAGAACTTGTGGGTTGAGATAAAGATAAAGGTAATAGGTAAAGCAAAAGCTGAGTGCACAAGCAAAGCAAAGCAAAACAAAACAAGGAATTCATTCACCACTTCCCATCAGCAAGCAGGTATTCATCCATCTCTATCACAGAGCTCCATCACACATACTCGTTACTTGGGAAAACAAAAGGCATCAGTCTTCTCCTTCCTCCAGTTTTATATATTGAGCATGACGTCATATACTGTGGGATACCCCTTTGGTCAGTTGGGGTCAGCTGTCCCAGCTGTGTCTCCTCCCAAGTCCTTGTGAACCCCCAGCCAACTCACTAGTCAGGTGGGGTGAGAAGCAGTAAAGGTTTTGATTGTGTATAAGCACTGCTCAGCAATAACAAAAGCATCCTTCTGTTATCAACACTGTTTCCAACAGAAATCCAAAACATAGCCCCATAGTAGCTTTTATGAAGATTAACTCTACCCCAGCCAAACCTAGGACATCCTGTCAGAAGGTCTATGCACAGAAAAAGTAGATCTTCTTCTGAGAGGATCTCTAGAGATTCTCCTGAGAGGGTCTCTGGGTGGCAACTATTTCCCTTGTCATTCTCGCTCTGCATTTTCCCTTGCTAGTGTTGTGCTCTGGAGTATGCACAGCAGGACCACAGTATTCTAACCACTGGAATATACTTTTGTCAGTTTAATGAAATTTTTGAATGTTACTCCAGAAGTTACTTAACATGCACTTCCCATTTAGTGGCCGTGTTCATGAACATGTGACTCATAGCTTTGTTAGTTCATGAGCATGAGTTCTTATAGAAGCTGTTGATGATTATTTACTAGCAATTTACAAGGTCTGTGTGTTGATTCATAGTTATACTGTGCCCAAAATGATTCAAACAAATGAAAGTATTAAAATAATGCAAAGGCATTTATTTTGAATCATTTTATTCTTATTGCATATTTAAAAGAAATATTTTATTGTAGCTAATAAAATCCATAAACAAATTAAGACCTTGATTCTCTATCCTGTACAGAATTAGAAGGCATGAATTTGCTAGACTAATTTGTATTTTTAAAGAAGGATGTTCAACACAGAAGTCAGCAACCTGTTCTGACATATACCTTAAACAGTCATTTATATCTATGCTGTGGGTGTACACAATGCTATGGGAGGCTAACCTGAGGGCACAGTCCTGGGTTTCTTTACGCATGCATCTCAAATGTAAAGGAAGTGATTAGTAAAGAATTCTATAATAACATCAGCCAATAGCATTTTGTTCTTTGTAGGAAGTATCTTAGAAAGAATTAGGAAGCAATACCTGATGGTAAAAACGGCTAGAAGATAGTGTTCAATCAGCTGCTATTATACCTAGTAAAATTAAATCTTTTTTTTCTAAAAAAAGAACATTTTTGTAATACCCCACAAAACACAGCAAAAATCCCAAACAACTGGGGTTTAATATCCATCAAGATTAATTTTATAACAATCACAGAATACTAGGTTGGAAGGGACCTTAAGGATGACGTGGTCCAAACTTTCTAGGTAGAGAATGACCGCTAGAAAATCTTATAGCTGACTGTTTATCTGCTTTTAGTGTTATCAGTCTCATACTTTGAATTAATTCAGTGACTTGTGATGCCATGGTCATTCATTTTCAGCTGGTAGGTGGCAGAAGTCCCTTGGAAATGAGCAAGGATTAACATTTAGCTTCATGCATCAGCAACACCAATAGCACTAAAACTAGCTGAGGTTTGATGGGATCACTGCAGCACTTAAGCTAATGAAATCCAGAGCTGTCACTAGTGCTGTCATGTCTCATAAGCAAGGCTGCTGCACTGTGCATGACTGTACCCACAAACTTGTGAAAAACAGAAATTTATAGTTTCTGCACCTGCTCCAGTGCTTTTAAAACTGTACAGCACTAAATCTCGTTTTCATTGGCAGTTGGTTGGTTTAGAATTGGCGCTACATGTAATGCAAATCAGAAGAGGAAAACATTACAAAGCTGCAGCCAAATGTGTCCTGGGGAGACAGTTAAGGACACTTTGCAAGAGGCAAGCACAAAACTTCAGATAGCACTCACTGAGAACAAAAGGAAGCATAATGGATAAATCACAGGTTTTAACCTGCACTTTCTTATGCAGCCCTAGGTGAGTCCTGGGACAAACTTGTGCTACAAAAACTAAGTTGAAATTGTCTTCTCATACTGTATGGACGCATTTCTGCTGCCAAACTGATACGTATTATAAAAAAAAAAAAATTTGTGAATATACACAGTGTAGGAAATCAACAAACATATATTTACAATGTATGAAAGAGCTGCATTCTGACTCTTAAAACAAATGCATCTTCTTTGTTCAGTAACAACCATATTATACGTTTTATTCACTTCAGCATTTTCAATGTTAGTTTTTAGACTTTGTATTCAGCACGAAAAACACTTTCTATACAATAATCTGTCTAACTTCTGCCTAGCTTTTTCATTTCAAAATTCTTTCACTAAATCAACTTGTAGCACTTCTATAACATAAACAGAAAATATTTTGTTGATTAGTGGGATACATCTACTTCTAGGGGTAAATAGAGCTACAGTACAGAAAACCACAAATATCTCTAGCACAAGAGAAGAATCACTTTTTCAATTCAAAATGATGGAGTAATCTTTATTTTTCAAATTACAATTAAACATGTTGGAATCTTACCAAGACACAAGCTACTTGGTATGAAGGACAATGGGTAGATAGCTCATCCATGGATCAAGGGTAGTATACATAATTGAATAGGAAAGAATATAATAGAATTTTATATATTAGTGTGAGTTACAAAATATTTTTTAATACTTAGCCTTTGAAACCAAAAATTTCAGTATGTTAATATTTGTGAGTAGCAGGGAAAAAAATCTTATATGAATTACAAAATAGTTTTTATGACTGCAGTTGGTCGTTGGTCAAAACAAATCTTTAGAGTTTTTTTCTTTCTGATTTGGGTGATTCAGGATTTTATCTTGTTGTGGTTTTCTTCTGTCAGACTTTCTGAAGAGGGAGATTACTTAAATTACATGAACTTAAAGCAAATAAACTACTCTTTCATTAACTAGTCAAAATCCTGTGTTAATAGTATATGATACTACATGGCCATTAAAACTTCATTGTCTTCCTAAAATAGTTTTTCTGCTCATGTCTAAATTTAATGTAATCTAGATGGTAGCATCACTTCATATTTTTTAAGTAGTAACATTACGTACTTACACAAGACAAACTGTTCAAAATACTTCACAAATAATACTTAATTAAAGTTTAAAGCAAGAATTCTAGAAAAAAATGTGCTTCACTCATTTAATGCACAGTATTTTTTCCATTCAACTCAAAATTTAATAGGAATCGATTTTTATTTGTTACATATACACTATTTTTATGCAGTTGCAATATTCATCCTGTCCAAAAGGGAGGGTGAGAAGAAGTGAACAAGGGAAGAAGGGGCTTACAGCACTTGCATGCATTAAGCTTAGCTGCTCATGAGACTTCAGAACCATTTGCTTAAAGTCAGAGGAAAAACTGAGAAATGAAATTCAGAAATAGGTTCTACGGTCTTTATTCTTATCACTATATGTGTCTTAGCATTTTGTGAAAGTGTTTTCTTTCTGGAAATGGAAAAAATACCAGAAACCTGTTGCTACTCATATTTATGATCAAAAATGTGATCTATTTCCTTGGTTATTAGACACAGGGTTTTGTTCAATAAAATCATTTTTATTACAGTGTAATTTTACATAATATAATGAAAAAGTAATGAAAAATAAAATGCACTGGTTTTATAATTTCTGAAATAAGAAAGTTCTTATTACTTCCTAGTTTGAGATATTTTTGTTTCTCATAAAACCAATCTTGAAAACAGAATAAGAATTTATAAGACTGTGTTAGACTTAAAATTAAAGAAGATTCTTGGGATTTCACCAGTATGAGTAAGTGATGTCTGCCAGAAATCATGAACAATGACATTTAATTTTTGAATACTTTCCCTTAGAACTACTTCTGATTTACAGTAATACGTTGTACAGAAATACATACATACGGAAACTATATTTAAACCCATAAAAAAAGACATAAAGTTAGTTAATTGTGAATAATATTTTCTAAAAGCTAGAACAATACTAAACGATCGGTTTTAGTGTGTAAATACAAACTGTTTCTGTCAGTTTATGGAGTAGGTCCACTACTAAGAAACACAGAATCATTATATGTGGGCTCATTTAAATGAATTCCTAATATTTATCTTATTTGAATCTTTGAATGTTTAAATGTTTACAGTCTTCCTCTTTGCTTTCCTTATTTTACTGATGACATTCTTCTTTTTATATTTCATCTTCTATTTAATTGGTCTCCAATTCTGTCATTACAGCTTGACTGGCTCTCTAGCAATTCTTTCTTTGGGATCTCTTTTGCTGTGCTTCATTTAGTGACTGTCTCTAAGTTCATCACATTGTTGCTTGCTAGGAAACAAGAAACAGAAAATAATGAAAGGAGCCAAGTGCAGAGAGCACCAGCAAGTGCAGAAGGTAAAAGCATCAACATCATCTGAAAGTGAGGCACCTCAGGGCAGCCCAAAAGAACACACATCTTCACTTTCAAGTATCACTATTACATAAATGAAAGTTAAAAAATAGGAAGCTGATAATGGCAGCAAAGTGGTACTGACTAAAGTGAGAAGCAAGTGGCAATGACCAGAAATTTCAGGTGACAGTCAGTATAGCAAGCCAAAAATGGGAGATTCATCAAATATACACAGTGCAAGCGAGATCATTATCTTGCAGAAAAAAAAGTATAATACTTTTATTATTTTATTATTATT
>NW_009933734.1:0-7936 GCF_000696875.1 Nestor notabilis | reverse complement strand
CAGCCTGGAGAAGAGAAGACTCCAGGGAGACATTACAGCAGTCTTCCAGTATCTAAAGGGGGCCTACAAGAAATCTGGAGAAGGACTTTTTACAAGAGAATGCAGTGACAGGACAGGAGCAATCCTCTGTTTAAGTTTAAAGCCATTACCCCTTGTCCAACCACTGCACTTCCTTTTAGTCAGGATGCAATGCTCCTGAGCGTGTAGCAGGTGATCCTTGAATATGAGCCAGCAGTCTTGGGCCCCCCTGCCCTCTAGGACTACATCCCATGGAACCTTACTAAGCAGGTTCCTGAAGAGGCCAAACTCTGCCCTCTTGAAGTCCAGGGCAGTGAGCTTGCTGCACACCTTTCTCACTGTCCTGAGGATCTCAAACTTGACCATCTCATGGTTGCTACAGCCAAGGCTGCCCTGGAGCGTCACATTTCCAACCAGACCCTCCCTGTTGGTGAGCATGAGGTCAAGCATGGCACCTCTCCTTGTTGGTTCCTCTATTACTTGCAAGAGGAAGTTGTCTTCCACACAATCGAGGAACCTCCTGGATTGCTTGTGCCGGGCTGTCCCGTCCCTCCAACAGATATCAGGATGGTTGAAGTCCCCCATGAGGACAAGGGCCTGATAATCTCTAAGGTCTCTTCCAACCCAAACCATTCTGTCATTCTATGATTCTAAGACTTTAATGTAAAACTTTTCCTATTATAACTTGAATTTTCACCCTTATATGGTTGGGGCCAATTGTCAGTCATATGCCACAGGTAAACTTTATAGGAGAGAAGAAAGTACAAAAAACAATAGTGTTTCTGGTGTTCTCAGTGTTTTTTCTTATTAGCTTTCCAATGTGCTGATATATTGACAAATTCCTCTTGCTGTTAACGTACTGACTGTATCTTGCAGTTTCCAAGTGCGTTTTCATTTTTTATTTGATCTTTTTCTCCTGGATAAAATCTCTGGATTCCACAGTTCTGTGTTGCTCCATTAAAGTAAGTGAAAGGATGCATATTTATTAAATAACATCATATTCATGTCACCTAAGATCAGCTATTGAGAAAGGCAGGCTACTCTAGAATAGTCACACATGTTCTTCCTACAATAAATGATGAGAAGTAGATTGAGATAAGAAGATAATCTTATGACACATCCTGTCCTAAATTTGGTCTCAGAGATAGGGAGTATAAATTGTCATTTGGAAATACTCATCACTTGCTAGTCACAAACTGTGCTCATTACACCCACAACATAGTTCCGAACTTCATCAGATGTGAGTCCAATGTTTTATTTCTGCACTAGCTGTGTAACTCTTATGAAATTATATTAAACTGCCTTACAAATATTAAACTTAGGTCACAATATCCATGTGAAAGAAGGAAATAAAGACTGAAGAACCCATCTGTTCTCTCTCATAAAATAATCCTACTCAGCACTTAGAATGAGAAATATTTTGCATCTAACTCAATATGTAAACAGAATACAGAATTAAGAGAGATGGTCAGAAAATGACCTGAAATAAAATGAGAAAGGCAAAAAATAAAACACAATTAGAATTTAAACCTTAACTACTTTGTTCTAAAGAATGCGATTTCTAATGCAAAAAACTTCCTCTCTCTTTTTCTGCTGCTTTTTCAGACAGGCAGTTCTAGCACTGTTCAAGCATTTCTAGTTTAATGACTGTATTTTCATACTTACTCCATATCACTAGTAAAGTAGTGCTTTGGTAAACCCACCTTCTCAGTTCATGCAGATGTGGGAAGATGTTCATGCTGTACCACCAATATAAATTTTTGTCATGCCTGCACAATCTTTACAGAACCTTCATGTTTCAGACATCACCTTTTGCTTTCTGTAAAAAAAGAAACAGAAAAACAAAAGATTACATGTCTGTTTCCACCATTTCTGAATGCTCACTAATAAAGAAACATGACACAATATTCCCTAAACAGGTAAATTACAAAGTGTGTCAGAGTACAAAATCAATGGCTCCAAAGTGTAAAACAATGTATTTACTGCTGAGTGTTACGATGAAACTCCTGATATGAGGACCTAGTTGTTGTAGACATAGCTGTCCTATCTAAACTAAGGTTTTATTAAGATATGCTACTTTTCTCTGTTCTGCTATTTAATAATGTTTTTTTAAGTTCGGGCTTAGGAGCTAGCTATTTACAACAGAAAGACATTGTCCTCGGTTCAGGCATATATATTCTATAACCTATGCAAAATTCTATAACCTAGTTAAAATATTGCACAAAAGAGGCCTCTGGCTATGTACTCAACACATGTTCAAATCCCTTCTCCTCCAGCTATCTGAGTCCAAGGACAGTTGATATCAAGGTAGGCTAAGTATCTGATATTGTTGAGAGTACAACTCTTGCTGTAGGTTATCTTAAAAAAAGAGAGGCTTGAGGCATTGTGAATGGTGGCTCAGCTCAGTCCAAATCCACTGACATTTTTATTGTCTTCAGGAACATGGTAAGATTAAGGAAAAGGAAAATGGTCTTCCTCTTAGACTTCATCCTCAGTTAGGAGAAATGGACAGAATTCTTCATATTGTCAGCTTGGGGCACAATTTAGTGGTGTGATTATCTTCCGTGGTGTACACATCAGTCCTAGTCTTTAATTACCCATGAAAGGGGACTTATCGAAACTTAGTCTAGTTTTCCACACACCTTGTCCATGTACCATGGTTTCTCTTGCTGCCATTTCACCCAGGCACCAGGCAGTAGCAGACACACAGTGGCTACTGCCATTCACTATGTCTATTCACCTGTGCATCAGCACAAATCACTGGCAAATATCCTGAACTGATTCAGCTAAATACACTAGAACTCATGAGTAAAAACTTTCCATTTCCACCTCTGTAAAATGAGATTATAAAACTTCGACGTTTCTGATATGTTCTACAAGGCTCAATTGGTGTTTGCAAAGTGCTTTGAGATACTATGATTCAAATGAAAATTCATATGCATATCACTACATGTTATTATCTCAGTGAATTTTCTTGAAATTTATGTATGGAAATATTTTCTTACAGTCCTGGCACAAAGTATATAGAAAAACCCAGATCAAATATAATAAACATTTTAAAATAAAATCTATAGTGGGTGTTCAGAACATCAAATGATGGCAGAAATTAGACTCTTCAGCTTGAAGCTGACAAACATATGTAGAGATTTTTAGAAAGAGGCTTCATATTTCAGAAATAAATGCTTAGTTATCAAACCCAAACAAACAAAAGCCAGTTAACTGATCCGCATGATGCAATGGTGGATCTGAAGTGGTATGTGTCTGTCCACCCACTATTGCACAGACACTGAAGATACTAGTCATGAAACTATTTTTACCATCATGAGCTTGGTCTTTTAACCACCCACATTTGTCTTTTAGGTTCTCACATGTCAACGATGTAATTCACACCTTCACTTACAGCCCCAACCTAAAGCCAAGAATAATATGAAAATAACAACATTTTTATATTTCATTATTTCTCCTTAGGATTTATTTGCCTCTGTATTTTTCTGAGAATGTTCATGTGAAATTATTCCTACAACAGTATTCTTAAGAAAAATAAAATTTCTGAGAAAAGGATAAAGTAATTATATTTAAAATATTCTTTATGAAGTAAACTGAGTAAACTTCTTTTTGAGTTGCAGACTGAAAGAAAGCAAATAATTTTTATTCCTGTTTACAATGCAGTTCCTACTTTATACTGATTCTGCATGGTGACTCTTCAAGAATGAAAGGATCTGCCTAGCCTAAAGTGTGTCCATCTACTTTTCAGTACATGGTAACTACCATGTTCTCTTGTCCTAATTAATTTGCTTTCCAACTGATCCATTTTCCAAGTCTCTAGAGAAGCTTTCATATTCTGTATGTTCATACATTCTTTTCATAGCTGTTCATCTATCTTTAAAGTGGATTGAATCCATTAGCTCTGGGGTAGGAAATTTTGTTAACATTTACACAAAGGGATCATTAATTAGGGAAGAGTTTTCTTGGAAAGAAGGCTACTTGACAACTGCCCCCTAATTATGTTATTGAACTTCATCCTAGCCTTTCTCTCCTCAACACTAATACTCACAGATTATGATATCATAAAGAACCATTGAGATTACCCATGGCATTAAGGTAGGACTCTTTCACAAATTAATTTTTGAACTAGGACAACACATAGTAACTGTAGTCTGAAAAGTGTTAACAATCAGGAAGGTTAAATCAGGCCATTTAAAGATGATTCTCAGACCATGTATAACATTTGCAGAATAATGAATTTATATATAGTAACATACTGAAATAGACAAGAAACCTGTTACTTGGCTATAAAAGCTCAGTAACTTCTGAACCACAGTTTAAAACAAAAGGCTTACTTTGAAAATTCAGTCATTCAGCATCTACCATAAAATTGAGAAAGTTAGTGCACTGGTCAGTTACTCCATTGATTATTCTGCACTGTCATTGTTGAAAAACTTTGTCTTTTTTCTACTGTAAATGCACGTAGTTTAAATTTCCAACCATAGGCAGAAAGCTGTGGTGATTTTTAATTATGTTAAATGTAGCAATCAGCTATGAGCCAGTCCTTATATCTCAAAGGAGTCAATTCAGGTGTTTTGAGTATGTGCCATCTTCATTTTTGCTGAGTACATGAGTATTTTGTATAGAACTCTTACATTTATCTCATTAATTTTTCTTATTATAAAACATTTTTAAGAGACTCCAGATTCTTTCCAGCTACCCTGAAGATACAGAATTGTGACTGCTACAAACTGCTTCAGAAAAGCATATTACAGAAGGAGCTGCCATCTGGATTAATAGTGTGCACTGTGGTCTCACAGCCTTCACAGCAGGTTGGAGGATAAATTGCTCAGTTAAATACATGCATCGCAAGCATTGCATATCTTTGCCCTCCTATCCAATGTGTCCTATCCAATGTTAAGGTGCACTCAAGCCATTTTGATCACTTTCCACATTGTACAAGATGTCCTGCTATCACCACTAGTCTGGCATTGAATGACACCTATGAGAAACAATTCTTAGGTATATTACTTAGAGAAGAAACAACTTGGTTGCTATCCTGCAGCTGCCAGGCATATCGTAGATGTAAGAGTGGACAGCAGTATGTTATAGTATTAATGTATTTCTGATCATACCTGTGGAGCCATTGAGGAGCTACATTTACTAATAGCAGCACAAACACTTTGTCAATCACTGCACATAGGGTTATCCACAAATCTTGATGGTTCCATGTCAACAACACTCCTTCAGAAAGGACACGTAAAGATTTGCTGTCACCACACAAACACTTTTGCATGAATTACAAGCTATATGCCTACTTAGCAGTCATTCACTGCTGTTAGGTGATGTGAGAAGTCTGTCCTTTAAGTCTGACATGTGAAATATGAATACAGAACAGAATAGCCCTAAAGAAAGTGTACAAACAACATGAATGACACATGCTGTGAGTCCTCTCCACAAGGAGATGGTGTGGATCCATTTATGCTTATGTTAGAGATAATGTAGCATAGGTGACATGTAATGTATTGGATTCAGTGCCTCAGTAGTCTGATATTTTTGGCTTTTAAAAGTAAGAAGCAAGTTTAATATTCCATTGGAAAAATGGACATTTCCACCTTTTATAACGACACAACAACCCACTTCTGAAACCACAAAATGACATAGACTGAGATGACTTTATATTTCAGTTTTTCAAAAGCCATACCTCACTTAGCAAAAAATCTTATTTATGTCTAAGGACAGTGCAAGTGAGTTGCACCTAAAGCCTCATGAAAATATGTCCAAATAGCGTATTAAATATGCCCACTTACTCTATAAATGGGAACCCTAATAATATACAATTATATAGACATATACAGTTCCTTATTTTGATTTCCTCTAAGCGTATTAATTACCTCTCAGATTTCAAACACCTCACAGCTTCCCACGAAACCTTGAAGTCTCTCTATAGCACATTGCAGCATGAATGTCTCCTTTGGCACTTTCTTCATCTTTATTCTGCAGCTCCTAGCCTGCTACTACTAGGTTTTCAGCTAGAAAATGTTCTTCCTTCAGGGACTCAGCCTAAGATTTAGTTCACCGAGCTTTGACTTAAGTAACACCTACTCTAACTTAATCAATAAGGATCCTTCTAAAGTCAATGGGTCATGTAATCTTTCTAGTTAAGACAGTGATATGAAGTCAGCTTGAACCACCTACTGCCAATGCCTGTGTCTCTCTATTGAGATGAGAGACTGAATGAGGAGGCTAAGACTTACATGTATATCAGCAAAAAAAAAAGGACGTGGACTGATTTTTGGCCTAAGCCAAACCAGTATGGCACAGTTTTGAGCCCTCCATTCAATTACACAAAACTTCTTGCCTGCCGAAAGGGAGGCTGCACCCAGACTGCTACTGGGATGGTAGTTGGCCTAGGCTGTCCTCCAGTGCAGCACCTGCGTATTGTCTGGGAAAGAGACAACTGGCATGAGAAAAACTGTAACAGGATCTGTACTTGCAGCTGGACACTATGGATGATTGCATGACACTGGTAAGGCCCACATCCTGGTCTTCTGTGGTTTACCAATATGGGTGTAACATAAGTACATGTAAGTATCTAACTTCAACACAGCTAAACATGAATCAAATTAATATACATTTGGTCTTGAATATATTCTGTATTAAAAAGATGAATTATGGTAAAGGAAACTTTTTTTTAACATGTAAGAAGAATAATTATTGAAGCATTGCTAACCACTGTGCAAAGACATCATTTTCTTAGCATTTAACCAAAAGCTACATATCTGAGTACTGCCTACATCAGAAAAGCCTCTGCCATTTTAATCATGCCAGTTACCACAGCTGCTGCCGTAATTGTGCCAGATACCAAGACTGGCAATGGTGCTACACTAACTCTTTAATGTAGACCTGGTTTACTGACAGACAAACACTAAAAATAAATTTCTAAATCCTAGACAAAATTAAGAAAGCTCCTTTTATAAATGATTAAACTGAAGTAAACTGTTTGCATCTGCTTAGGGATTCTTACTTGAAAAATAAAAATAAGTTCTAAGGTAGATTTACATGTGATAAGCAATTGAGATACACCAAAGATTATTTATATATTGTAATAAACTAAATGCTTTTGTTATATGGTTGTAATTCTTCTCATACACACCTGTTGTATGAATCTTTTTTTTTCATCTTGACACAGCTATAGATCCCTTTTCTGAATAACTATTATGAAAATTATATTGTCTGATTAACAACTGTGTAGCTTCCCAATAACCAAAGAGCTCATTCTGTAGTCACAGAAATAGTTTTTCTGAGTGTGATGGGGCTATTTGCATGAATAAAGGCTTGCAGCCTCAGTCCCTAAATTCGTATTTATAGTATCTTTAAGTATAATAAAATTAAATTACAAATGAGTCACTGATCAAGAATCCTTTCAAGTACAATAAAATCTTGCACTGAGCTAGAGATCCCTACTGTTCCTGAGATAAGTAAGTGTTCAGAAACATAACACTGGAGGTTTTAGTAGGCATGCAGATCATGGATCTGCTTTATCCCAGTTTTTGATAGAAAACGGCTTTTCAGGTTTACACGTCATCTAAAAAGATATTCAGAGGCATCAGACCTCATTCTGGTTCCCCTTCAGACACTGCAACTACAGCTTTGGAAATGAGGTCTGCAAGGATTTTAAGAGATCAGTTCTCTGCTGGCATGAAATGGGGGACAGTTGGCCAAGCCACAAGGTTGGAAGAAAGGGGGGACCGGTGGGCAAAGCCACAAGTCCTGCAGAAACAACAGGCTTTTGTCAGGACATCTTAGTTACAATTAGTTACAGAGAAATCTAGTGAGAAAACAAAACTCCAAGGAGATTTGGATGCTGCTGTGAAAACATCCAACAGAAAAATGAGGTTGGCAGTTGAGCCCTCCACTATCAAAACCTAGC
>NW_009933733.1:1299-1656 GCF_000696875.1 Nestor notabilis | reverse complement strand
TCCCTGCACCCCCTCCAGTGTTCCCTTGCCACACCTCGGCCACCTGCGCCGGCCCTGTATCAGCCTGGTGCCCCTGCACCGGTCCCGGTACCACCCTACCCCGGCCAGTGCTCCTGCCCTGGACCCCTGCCCCGTGCCAGACCCCTGCCCCACTCCTCCCTGCAACTTCCCCGGTGCCACCCACATTACCCTGGTGTCTCCTGCTCCTCCCTGACACCACCCCGGTGCCTCCTGCATCGCCTCAGTGCCCCGCGCCCTCCACTGGCAACCCTGCTCTGCCCAAGTCCCTTCACCCTGGCTCAGCCCTCCTGCACCCATCATGTTCCCAGTCTCCCCAGTGCCCCTCCTGCTGCCAGC
>NW_009933733.1:939-1283 GCF_000696875.1 Nestor notabilis | reverse complement strand
GCTGCTTGAGCACCAGCCTGAGAACATTCCAGAAGGGTACCTCTCCTTGCCTCAGCCCCTCTCAGACACCCCTAAAAACTCCCACTTGCCCACTGACCCTGGGCCATCCCCTCTGCTTCAGGAGGTGCCCCATCTCCCACATCCCATTCCTGTGGTCCCAGCTCCAGGGCCTCATGGCCTGAGTGGGCAGTGAGGGATGTCTGGCAGCCCGGGGAGCAGTGATCCTGCCTGGCAGGGAGCGGGGATGCACGGTGGCAGCACGCTTCATGGGGAGCCAGCTCTGTGCTGCGTCTGTGTGTCCCTGGAGCATGGACAGAAGGACACCTTGGCCACACAGGCACAGG
>NW_009933733.1:0-894 GCF_000696875.1 Nestor notabilis | reverse complement strand
TTTCCCTTTTAAGTTGCCAAAGGTGTAATTAAATCCCCCTTTGTCCTGCCTTGTGCAGGCTGGTCCTGCCCTGCTGCCCTGGCCTCTTGGACCCAGCCTGTGCTACTGCGTAGGGGTCTCTGCAAAGCTCCCCCAGTCTGGTCACAGCTCACTCCTATTGGGAGCCCAGGCTGGAGCCGGGAGCGAGGGCAACACTGCTCCACTGTGTTAGGCTATTGGCACTGCCCAGTATGCAATCAAAAAGGTCAAATCACCTTTGCTAAAGCTTTTCCTTGCAGGGTTGTGCTTTGCGCTGAGTCCAAGCGGGATGAAACCTGCCCGTGTGCTCACCACTGGTGCAGCCACGCTCCTACTGGGGGTCCTCCCGGGGGTCCCAGCTGCCATTTGCATCCTCCTTCCCAAGCCCATCATAGAACACTACCCTGTCCATTTTGTATGTTCTTGTTAACACCAATACCCTGGATGCGCAACACCCTCGTTTGCATCAACACCGGCCTTGGAGGCACTGAGCTGCCCTGCTGCCCCCCGGTTCTGGGGTGAGTAAGACCCACTGGCACCCCGTAGCACCCCAGAACCCCACAGGGCCCGCTGGAGTATCCCCCAGATCCCCTTGGAACTCCCCCGAAGCATCCCCCAGAGCACCCCCTGGACACTCCCCTGCATTCCTCTTTTTTTTCCCCCGCACCCCCCCCGGGACCATCCCCTGGATTCCTCCGGAGCATCCTCTGGACCATCCCCCGGAATATCACCCGGAGCACCGCACGGATCACCCAGGATTCCTCCAGAGCATCCCCTGGATCCCACCGGAGCATCCCCTGGAGCATCTCCCGGCTGCCCTCAGAGCATTCCTGGAGCATCCCCCGGAGCGGTCGGGCGGCCGCTGGAGGGCGCGCC
>NW_009933732.1:1655-2481 GCF_000696875.1 Nestor notabilis | reverse complement strand
CCCCTCGCCTTGCCCGGCCCAGGCAGCTTTGACCCCGCTCACTCATCTCCACGCTGCTGCCTCCGCACCTCGGCCCTGCCTCACAGCCCTCTGCCCCCCGGGAAGATCAGACCCCGGAATCCCTACAGCCAAGGAGTGATCCTGCTCTGGACACCCTTTTCCCTGGATTCTCGCTAAGGAGAGGCAATGGGATGTCTCCTCAGGCCAGAAATCGCCCTGTCCTCAGACAAAGCACCCCAAAAGTCGTCAGGGAAGGTTTTATCAAAGCGCGCCCTTCCTCATAGACCCCTTTCACACTGACGCACACTCCGACTCCTTCCCTTAAATGCTCACATCCGTGGGCTGGGTTTTGGGGAGTCTTGTTTGTTTCTTTCTTTATCTTTTCATAACCAGGGATTCCACCCCCGACTTTCCCAGGTGAGGTTAAACTAGTTACCTCAGGTCAGCAAAATACATATAGGTCAGTGCAGATTTATCCTGTAAATATGGTACTGGGGAGTATTAAGAGTAGAGCTAAACCCCCTCCAAACTACCAACATTTTAGGCTGTGGGCGCTCACCCGCTTGGCAAGGGGAAGAAGACCGGCAGTGTGCAGAGCTGAGGAGGTAGCGGCACCTCGATGTGTTGTTATACAAATACAAAACACAAATATAACCGCAAAACTTCTGGCACCGCAGCACGCCGCCGGTCGCGTTTAACTGGTTCCCAGCGCCACCAGCGATAGACAACCCACAAAAAACTGGGAGCCAATGTGGGTGCAAGTCCCGGCACTGCAGTCAAGGACGATCGTAGACAGCACAGTCCCACTCCCGAGGCTCACTCCCCC
>NW_009933732.1:0-1624 GCF_000696875.1 Nestor notabilis | reverse complement strand
CGGGGGAGAGGGGGTGGCTGCCGCCAGCAGCGGTTGTTTGACCCGCGTCCCGGGGACAGGGCGAGCCCGGCGAGGTGCGGGAGAACCAAAACCACTTCGGGGCCCTCGCAGTTATGTGTATTGGGGCCGGGGGTGGGAAATGGGATCAGTGGAGAAGATTTCAGCTTGATCAGCTGGAGAAAGCCGGCTAATGAAGCAGATCGAGAGATGGTTATCGTCGCAACTCCCCCAAAAGTTTATTTTTCTTGAAATTTCCGCAGAGTGTCGGCCGCCTCTTTTGAAGTGTAAATGTTTCCAGCTTGGGGAGTGGAGGCTGGGTTAGTGAAGAAGGGGGAGATCCTCAGATCCTCTTTAAGAAAAAGTATAAGAAATAAAATGGGGAAGGAAAAGAAAGAAAAGAATAGGAAAGGAGAATGAAAAAGCGATAAGAAAGGAAAGGAAAGGAAAGGAAAGGAAAGGAAAGGAAAGGAAAGGAAAGGAAAGAAAAGGATACGAAAGGAAAAGAAAGAAAAGAAAAGAAAAGAAAAGAAAAGAAAAGAAAAGAAGAGAAAAGAAAAGAAAAGAAAAAAAGAAAAGAAAGGACCATTTAAAGTGGTACAGGGAAAAAAGCACCCAGGCCTAGTGAAGTGGGGCTGTTTGGGGAGCTGCGTGAGGAGCCGTGGCAGCAGGAGGAGGTCTCGGCCTCGCCCGATCCTGCCGGGCACACGGACCGGACCGACGCGGCGGGGCAAGGCCTGTGTTCCTAACCGGGGCAGACAGAAATTGTTCTGTGGATTTAAATGTTGACAAAGCAATTCTTCCAGGAAGTCCGGTGTGGGAAGGGGCACCAGGTGATACTGTGGTATGTGTGGTGGGGGAAGGGGACGGCAAGCAGGGAGCTCTTTTCTTCTTTTTCCTCCTTTTCCTTTTGCTTCTCCTTTTCCTTTTCCTTTTCTTTTTCCTTTCCTTCTTTCCTTCTCTCTCTCTTTCTCTGTCTTTCTCTCTTTCTTTTCTTCTTTCCTTTCCCTTTCCTCCTCCCTTTCTTTCCCAAGAAAACGGTCTTGTTCTGCCAGGCTCGGGGCTTCCCCATTTTCACGGGTGCCCTCTGTGCCGTGGGACTCACGCTTCGCCTGGCAGAGCGCTCCCGTTGTGTGTTTCTCAAGTCTGTCATTCCCACCTTCCTCCTCACTGAGATAGGGCAACAGCAACAGGGAGCGAGGAAACTATGGCAGCACACATTCTGGGGACGGGATTTAGGGTCCGCTGGCTCCCCCCGCCCCGCTGTTATCTCCTCGCCGTACAATCAACAGTTATAAAGGCCCAGAGCATCTCTGCGAAAGACAAAATGAACTCCCCGAGCGTTACTGAGGGCCCAGGCCGGGAGGCGGTGAGGAAGTTCCCTGGAAGTAGGGGCGGCTGGGGAAGGCAGGTACGGCACCGGGAGATTTTTTTTTTTCCACCGGCCACTGATGGGGCTGTCGCCCTCTCAGCCCGGGCTCTGCCGTCGCCGTTCGCCTCAGCCCGACCCGAAGGGCATGGGGCGATGGGGCTGCCTGCGGTGGGAGTGGGGGGAACCACTGAAAAGCGACTGAGCCGGCTCTGCGGAGGGCAGTTGTGAAGGGCGGTTTGCGGGCACGGGGGGTAA
>NW_009933731.1:328-609 GCF_000696875.1 Nestor notabilis | reverse complement strand
TCCCGCTGCCCGCGCTGGGAACGCGCCCGCTCCAGCGGCAAGCTCCGCTTATCGCCCAGCCACTCCATTTTTCTCGGGCTTGTCAAGCCCCTCTGTGTAGCAACATCCATCAGGAGTCACGATAGCTGTTCCGCTCCATTAGCCGCGTGGTCCTTCGCCCTCCCGCTTGCACTCGCTAACGGAGCTGCCCTTTGCAGACAGATAATCCACGCCGGGAGCCCGCCGGGCCTCCCGGAGTCGTTTCATTCATTTCAACGTGTCCATATCGGATATGGCTTTTC
>NW_009933731.1:0-230 GCF_000696875.1 Nestor notabilis | reverse complement strand
GCTTTTAAATTCATAATACATCGATAAAATTAATTACATAAAATAAATTAACTTTCTGCTATTCTATATTTAAAACCAATAACAAAATACTGCTGTCTTGACGAATTGGGTTTTGTTTGATCTCTGTGATGTGAGTTCTAATTCTCCGTATTTTCACAACAGTGACAATTTGTACCAAATGACCTCACAGCTTGAGTGCATGACATGGAATCAGATGAACTTGGGATCCA
>NW_009933730.1:38764-44336 GCF_000696875.1 Nestor notabilis | reverse complement strand
GGGGGTGGGTTGGGTTTGGTTTGGTTTAGGTTTTACCATGAATGTTGCTGTTTGGGGTTTGGGGCTTTTTTTTCCCTGTGTATGAGGATATACTCTGATTTTTCATTTTTCCCTCAACACTGGTAGCTGGAATAATATCAAATAACCTATAAGAAGGTGGTTCAGAAAGCTGCGTGTAATGGACAGTCCACTAGACTTATATCATAGAAAGCTTTCAAAGTAGACTGAATAAAATATAGCTGAGCCTTTGCACCCAAAGCTATTGGCTAAAGTCTTTAGGGTTACTAATGCACATAGGGTTTCAAGTCATATTTTGAGAAGTGTTATAATTTGAGTGCCCTCAGGCCAAATTTTGTTAAAGATACTGGAAATTAAGTGCTTGGGTACATTCTCAAAACTGTTTTTCAATTTGGTATGAAGAAGCTTGTGCTACACATTTATTTTCAAAAATACTGGGAGTGAAAGCCCATTTCCTCTGGAAGATCTGAGGGAGGCCTCAGCTGAGTGCTTTGCCTCTTCTGAGGTGTTTTGTTGTGCAGTAGTGCACAGTCCTGGCCCACTTGGCTACATATGATCTAGGAAAGAGATCTGTGCTTGACCACTGAGGCATGTACTAAAAGTATCAGTGTTAGACTCAACTGGTCTTCTTACTGCCCAAGTACGAGTGTTGGTGCTGAGTTTCAGGCCTGGTCATTATTTAGACCAACAGTTTTTTGTTAGTTCATATACCTCAAATGTTGGGAACACTAAATGCCAGCTACTTCTTCATAATTTATGAAGTCCAGTTTAAAGTAAGTATATATGAAAGTCTAAAATATAATTACATTTTTAACTATAATTAATAAAAAGTGAAGCTGTCAAAAATCAGGTTATGATAACTTCTTGTGTGCCACTGAACTGAGATAATTGCTGGAGTATTTTAATTTGTCCAGTTGAGTTCATAGTCCTTACTAATAGACCCATTAGCTTTTTGCAAAATGCCACGTTGATCTCATGGAAAAATCAAATAGTCAATACAGAAAGCATGGTTGTTTCACATCATAGTTGCTTTGTTAGAAGACTTACTGGCAACCTCCAGTCAGAGGCCTAATTCTACTTTGAAACTCATCCTGTATTTTTATTCTTCCCAGAGCAAAAAGACACTTGCAGAAATACCTATTACTGATACTGTGTTGTGAAACTCTTAAGTTTTATCAATCTTAAGTTCTGTTCTTTTACAGTCAAAAGTCAACAAGCTATTATTTATGTCAAACATGTCTTTCACATCACTAGTCTTTACATCCTTCCTTATTCTTTACAACAAAAAGTAATACATTTACATGGTACATTTGGTAGATGTCTTTTATTGAAAATGGATCTGTGATCCAGCTTTTACTTGTTAGTGGTGGGAAAGATTTGTTGGTGGGTTTGGTTATTTCTGTTGAATTTGGTGGCTGAAATTCAGCCAGCATACTTTTTTGTTAGCTTTGAGGTCAAAGTGAATTTTCACTTCAGTTTCAGCAAGTATATTTTTCAGGTTTGCAAGTGATGATGATTTTATTCTTCCTTCTGTGCTATAAGCTACAGTTTACTGTGCCTTTTGTTTTGCCAAGAGTATTTAGAAAAGCATAACTTTTGGTCATTGCAAACTGATATCCAGTTCACTGAGATATGTGAACAAGTTAGCAAAGTAGGCTGTTCTTGACAGCTGTAGCTCAAGCTCAAAGCAATCAGTGTTTAGAACTAAAATCACTATGGAAAACTTGAACCTCAGAACAGGGCTAAAGGAGAGTTTGAGCTTGCCTTCCTGTGAATGAGTCTTTGGGTGCTTCTGACTGTGGCAAAAAATGGAAGTCACCATGAGTTCAATGCTTCTGCTTTAGTAAAATTGATCAATGTTATGGCCAAATCCAGGCTATCCAAACTCAGATAGACATCAATTTTACAAGGAGTACTGTGTGAAAGAGCTATTATTTTTGCTACTGTCTCTGATTTGGTGTTTGCTTTTTAGCAGAGAACAGTTGGTGCAGTTTAACCACAGTCTCCCCTTTTTTTGATGCCTACAGATGCTTTAAAAAGTTTGGTACAATTAGACTTAAGCTGCCATTTCTATTTCTGCATCAGATCTTACCTGTGTCATCAAAACCTGTGTTTTGATGTCGTGGTTCAAACCCAGCCGGCAACTTGGAACCACGCAGCCGCTCGCTCACTCCCCCCCTCTTCCTTCCTCCCCCCGCTCCCGGAGGGATGGGGAGGAGAATCGGAGGAATGTACCTCCCACGGGTTGAGATAACAGCACTCCAGTAACTAAGGTATAATACAAACCACTGCTGCTACCAATAATAATGATAAGAGGAATAACAAGGGGAGAGGACACAACCGCTCACCACCCGCCGACCGATACCCAGCCCGACCCGAGCAGCGATCTGGGCCTTCCGGGTAACTCCCCCCAGTTGATGTACTGGGCATGACGTGCTGTGGTATGGAATACCCCTTTGACCAGTCTGGGTCAGGTGTCCCGTCTCTGCTTCCTCCTGGCTTCCCCTCCTCTCTGGCAGAGCATGAGACTGAGAAAGTCCTTGGTCAGAGTAAACATTACTGAGCAACAACTAAAACTATCGGTGTTATCAGCGGTGTTCCCAGGCTGAAAGTCAAAAAACACAGCTCTGCACCAGCTACTAAGAAGGAGAAAAAATGACTGCTGTAGCTGAACCCAGGACAATTTTCATTATTTCTGTTCTTTCCTTTAGTCAATGTGAGAAATTCTGAAGCTTTTGTAAGAGGAAACTTCTGGTATCTTCACACTAATGCTGGAGGGGTATAATTGTTTCTTTCTCTCTACAGTCCATAGCCTTTATTTTTCTTAAGTCAAGCTGACCTTCTTTCACAATTCAGCATAACTGCAAATAAGCAGCCAGTGTCAAACCTTCTAAAACTTCTGCAGTATTTGCTAGGAATGTTACCGATAGTTCCTGAAATCTCTTGGGCTGCCTTCTGCATGTTTTAACCATGGTAGGGTTTTGTTGTTGGTTTGGGTTTTTTCTTTTTTTCTTTTTTCTCTGTTTATGTAGAGTGTGCTGGGGAAATTTTCTGTAGGAGGGCAGAGAGATTGAACTTAGAGAGCAGGGAAGGTGTCAACTCAAGGTGTGGGTGAAAGACTTGCCATGCAGTTTAGACAGCTTTGGCTCCAGGAAATTTTTTCCTTCCTCAGCAGCCCTAGGCACCTCAGATACTGCTTTTTGTGTGGCACTGGATATGTCTCAATCCCAATTTTTTCTAGGTGCTAATTGAGACTAGTCAACTACCCTTCAATGTAAGACTTACCTGTGTTTTCCTAGTCTTACAGTTGAGCTTTTGTCCACTGCATAAGCTCATCTCTTTTCACCCACCCCATATACACTTCAGCCATAGGGAACTCACCATGCATCCATGGCTTCTGAGCTCCTGCCAGTTTGCTCTAGTAAGTAGTACAGGTGAGTGGCTTTTTAGGATGGGTCCAAACAAGAGAGTGTTTTCCATTAGCATGCGTTAGTATGTGTTTGACAGGAGGGACCTGAGCAATGAGCAGTAGATCTTTACAGGCTTGCCTTGAGCTGGGAGGCTTGTTACATGGTGAAGGCTACCTCCAGCAGAAAGCTAGCCAGCCACCTGGGTGCCACAAGATAGCACAGCACCCAACTGCACACAGCCATCTCACATGAGACACTATTAAATAAAATACTATGCTACTACCACCTTCTTTAGCTGAAAGCATCTGGGGTTATGTTAGGTGCTGGTATGGTTTTCTGAGCAGTCCAGTGCTCATGACAGCTGTCTGAAAGTAAGAAGATGTTTGGAAGGGGTTTAAATAGTCTGGTTCCCAGCAAATGCGTAGATTTTTCATAGTAATGCTTTCCATATTTGGAGCTTACACTTGGGAAGTGATGCAAGCATCACTCCTTAGGATAGCCCCAATGTGGTTATGAAGTAATTCAGAGAATGATGTGATAAAATGCAATTCAGTGTATGAAACTTCCTTCAAAAATGTGCTTGTTTCCTTAATGTTGTAATATTCTTGCTATCTAAATGTATTCTCTGTGTCAAATCATTCTCAGTCTTACCTCAAAAGAACCTGCCTGTGATTTCAAAGGGAGTTTTGCCTAAGGTAGGGCTTGCAACATCAGGACCAGGAATTAGTGTAATGTGACCCACCATTTGTATTGCTTTGGGGTAAATTTAGGAGAGAAGATTTAACATTGTGTGTGTCATGCTGAGATATTGCAATATCTCGGATGGGTTATTAGGCACCAATCCAAAGGTTAAGTGCAGCAACCACATGAGATGTGGCTTTATCCTTACATGATCTATGCCAGTGTTCTGTTTTGTAGTCCCCTGGAATAAGCATTATCCGTAGAATAAAACAACATGTTTAGAAGAATTTACTGAAACCTATCCCAAGCTATTAAAGGTATTTTCAGTAGAAAATTATGTGCGTATATGTATAATTTGAAATCTAGAAATTAATCCTTGAATTGTGAACTCTGTGAAATTTTGAATCTGGATCCTAAAGTGCACCAGATAAATATTCACAACCTTTGGGAAAGTCTAGATATGAATTTGCAGTTTAAGACCTTTTCTCATTTATATGCATATATTTTGGGGGGCTTTTATTTTCCACGCTGTTTTTGCTTGGCTTGCATTAAATAAAATGCTTCAATGGAGTGTAGTAGTCTAGCATTTGTTTTGCCTCAGGAGT
Organism: Nestor notabilis; assembly: GCF_000696875.1. Taxonomy (NCBI): domain Eukaryota; kingdom Metazoa; phylum Chordata; class Aves; order Psittaciformes; family Psittacidae; genus Nestor; species Nestor notabilis. Next base: position 39,622 of record NW_009933730.1, on the reverse strand, counting down.
AGATTGCCCCATCTTGCATATCTGGTCAAGTAAATTGCTCTCTTGTCTGTGTACTTCGATAATAGTACCGGGCTTTAGACCTTCCTGTACAACCCCCCAGTGAGCAGAGCCACAAGAGACTGGGCCTGTGTGGTGCTTACAGTCTTTTTTATTGTAATGGATGCATTCATCTCTTATTTACATAAATTAATAGTTAAAACTTGTTTGGTTGCTTAAAAAAAACTCATTAAGCTTTCAGAGTAGCTGTATTATGAGCACTGTGGCAATCGCTCCCATTGACTTATCTCCTGCTGGTTCACTGGGAACTGGTCCATCTCAGGGTCAGGTCCCTAAGCTTCATTGCAAAATTAAATAAATAGCATTTAAAAGAAAATGCAAAAAATCTGTTCAGTGCAAAGTGGTTGCTGGGGAACTTCCTTATGAAAGAGGCTGTGTTTCAAATTTTTAAATGTAAAATTGTGGTTTTGTCTGAAAGCTAATTTTTACTCAGGAAATTGATCATATTTTTTTATCTATTTTCTGCTAGTCACTGGAGAATGTTTGACATTGTAAGAGAAAGGTCAGTTTGTATAACGTGAAGTAGGAGGGGAATGTTTAATGTGAAAGGCTTGGCCAGATTTTTTTTGTTGTTGTTACTAATTGCATGTTCTGCTTTGCCATTTTAATTTATCATCTTCGGTATATGATTTTTGGTTTGTTTTTTTTTTTATTTCCTTTTTTTGTTTTTAAATAGATTGAAGAAAGAGAGCATTGAGCAGAGCATTAGCAATGAACTAAAGGCCCGAGCCCTTCAGGCCCAGCAAAGAGAGCAGGAGCTGACACAGAAGATGCAGCAAATGGAGGCCCAGCATGAGAAAA